>NW_020885098.1:0-58637 GCF_003945725.1 Corapipo altera
ATACACACACAGCATCAGGAGTGGACACCTGACAGACAGAGCAATGAGCTTGGAAGAAAGGAAATCCAAAGGTCCAAGGATTATCTGCACTGGGGGCTGGAAACCTCTGCTGAGCCATTGCCATTCTTCTTTCCTCTGAGGGACCCCACAGGGGCACCAGGATGTTGCCAGAATTGGATCTTCGGGGCCCCAATCACTTCACAGCATTAAATGGGTTGGTCCTGGGGATTCCTTACGGGGGGGCAGCAATTGCTCGGGAAACTTTAATAGCCCACTGAGAAATGAGAGGCCTGTGACAAAACCCTGTCATCTGTTTAAAGAATACAAATCAACCATTTCTCTACAGCAGTTTAGTAGCTTAAATTTCCATTCTGTCCCTACAACACAGCATCTAATTCCATCTCTGGATTTGATCTTGGCAAAAACAAGAGTCACCTGCCCTCAGTGTAAATATTTAGTACATAAAATACTGTCAAGAAATCCACTTTTTAATAAATATCTGTAGCTCTCACTCCCTATACAAGTCCTTTACAGCAATGGGCCGGAGGGAGCGTGGCCGATGGGGCTGAGACAAGGTGGGGATTGGCATAAATTAATGATTGCAGTCGGATGCGCCGTGCTTGGGGAGGTTTGGAGGTGAACCATGCTGGAAAGAAACATCTCTCAGGCCTTGAAATCCATGCTTCCTGTCAGGAAAAAAATCCTCTCTTTGAAGTCTCGGCGGCGCCTGTTCTGCCTCTGGGTGCTGGTTCAGCACGGACGTGGGGAGCAGCTGGGAACCCCTTTGGCCTGGGACCAGGACAGCGCTTGCAGTATCTACAGGGTTTCCGTATTTCAAAATCAAGCATCGCACTGATGATGCCCCAAACCCCCCAAGCCCCTTGTGCCAGCAGTTTATGTCCTATGCAAATGAAACCCCTCCTTTTATGCTAATGCTGCTTTAAACACCAGCCCCTTGGAATGTCCATGGAGCAGAACAACACAGGTAAACAGTTGTGTGACAGCACAAAACTCTTATGATAACCCTGATTTCCTGCCCTGTCCAGGATTTACTCAATGGCTGCAAAGGTGCTTGTGCAACATCCCTTTCCAGGGATAGATGAGCCAAACAAGTCCTGAGGGCTCCCTTGGTCCATGGCAAAGGTGTTTTGTCAAGTGTTGCTGTCTGGTCCCGCCTGCAGTGGGGTGTTTCCTCCAGGTGAGTGTTCGGAACCCAAAATCATGGGGGAGGGTGAGGTCAGGGCTGCCTTTGGGCCCAGACTGGACGGAGCCCTCAGCGACTCCTACTCCCTGCCAGGAATGTTATTTGGGTTTCCTCTGTGCATCCCAGCTGGGCAGGGAACACAGGGCAGGAGGATGCCGGAGCAACAGAAAGTGAACCAGCACTTCTTGTCCTTTGTATATCCAGGGGACGAGCTGTGCCCTGCAGTGTCCTGCCCGGGGCACATAGTGCACTCCAGGTATCCAGAGCTCAGGGAATTCCCCCCGGAGTGCCCAACAAAGCCCCGTTTCCATGGCTGTCCTCCAAAAGCCTTCCTGTTCATCGATCCACAGGGCCGGCCCTTGGAGGCCATCGCTTCCCAAGGTGCTCCTCGCTGTTCCCGGAGGTCCTGGCTGGTGCAGGAGCCCCTGCTGCCACGTTCTCCGCTGGCACTGGAGGCAGAGCCCTGCGAGGACCAAGGCTGCTACTGTTGGCAGGGGCCTGGTGCAGCAAAGCCAAGAGCCGGGAAGTCTTCCCAGCCGGAGGAGCTCTCCGGTGTGGAACACCGGTGCCTTTAGGCTCAGGGCTGGAGGGTGGGATGTGCCACTCAGCCTCCTCTGTCGCCGGAGGCGGCCGGCCCAGGGAACTGCTCCTGGGCAGGAGCTGAGCCCGGGGGGGCACCGCAGGGGTGGGCACTGGCGGAGCCCTCGGCAGGCTGCCCGGATCCAACGGTGTGTCCCTCTCGGTCCCGGCAGCTCCGGGAGGTGGGAAGGTGCTGCTGCGCTGCCCGCAGGATTCACAGCACAGCTTGTGGTAGCCAGGGATGGAGCAGTACCGGGCCAGCACTTCCATCTGGCAGAAGATGGATTTGTCTCCCAGGCAGGGCTCATCTGCAAAACAAACATCCTGGGGATGGGAACCCAACCATGGGCATTGGGATGCCCTGGTAGCACTCAGATGGGCACAGATAAAGGTCTGCCCATGGCTCCTCAGCCATGGATGGCTCTGAACAGGCACCCTGAGAAGCTTTGCCCTGGACAGACCCCACCAATACCCAAAAATACCCAAAAAAACCCACTGGCACTTGGAAATGTCGGCATGTTGTGTTTGCAAGGAACTCAGACAGCAATTCCCAGTGCCAAACCTCCTAGAGCTCCCACACACCAGCCAGGTACATCCTACCCACCCCAAATCCCTGCCCTTCCAGCCTGAAGACATCATCCAGCAGCAGCATTAAAGCCAAGGGAACCTTCACTCACAAAAATTAAATCCCAAGCAAGAGCTTTTGGAGATGCCTTAAAATAAAAGATTATTGTTGCATGAAGTTCTGTTTGGATGAAGTTTGGAGTTTTCCAGGGACCAGCTGGAACTGCAGAACTAATGGAAAATGTTACCAGATGGGTCAGACCTGAGGTGCCCTGAAAGCAGGCATGTGCATCCCTTTCCTTTGGGAAAAGAACTTCCAGAGGCCACTCCCGAGGCTCTGAAATGAAATCAGCCTCCTGCATGAAGTAATGTCCTCACCTGTGCACAGGTGCTGCCTCACCATGTGCCAGGAGTGTGTACAGCCACCACCTTCTCCTGATTTAAAATACCAACTACAGCCTGACATCGAGGGGGTGAAAATCAGCTGAATTCCAGGGAAGTCAGAACCAAGTTCCCCACAGGGACATCAGTGGGGCTTGGGGACGACGGTTATAATTATCGGATCCTATGGAATATAAACCTGTCCTTGTCCTGATCCCAATGAGCTTCCTTGAATCCTTTGCTGGTTCCTGACAAACCTGGCATTAAAGTCGCAGCTCTTCAGGGTAATATCCATGCTCCATGAGGCACTGTGAGGCTATTCCAGCAGGCATTCAGCATGGAATTCTGGGCTATAGGTGTAATTCCCCTAAAGTAGCAGAGCTGGTACTGAAACCCAAATCTTGGCACCACATAGAAAACAATGTTTTTCCTGCTGCTGCATCAGTGAAAACCCCTGGGCTGGGAAATTTTGGCAGTCAAATGTCAAATCGCAGCAACCAGCATCACCCCAAAACAACAAACCAAGTCCCAACCAATTCCTTTTGCCTTTCCATAGTGACAGTGACCCTTATTTGGTCCTGTTCTCCCACAGTTCATTTTGGGGTATCAGTTTACACTGGTTTAGATTCCATGACTCCGCCCACAGGGCAGAGATTTGCAGTTGTGCTTTTCTACTTCCAGCAGGTTCTGAAGCAAGTCATATACTCACATAATCCCTTTTTTTTTTACTTTTTAGGTGAATTCTGCACAACTCAGTCCCCCATTCCCTATCCTGGCCAGGCTGGTGCACAGCAGCTGGATCTGTTCTGGCAGAGAACACCCTGTACCTGCCAAGAGCTCTGGCTGTTTTTCCTACCAGCTCCTGATCAGTGTCAGGGCCACTGTGAGGGAGTTAAAATCCAGATAAACCCCAAATCCTACAGAGTGAATAATCCAAAGGAAGAAATGCATTGTTGTCCTAAAAAGCTTAAAAATCTGCTAAAAATTCTACGAGAACAGTATAATGGGATTCCCTGGAACCCTATTAATGCTCTTGGTACCATTTCTTCTGTATTTTTATTCCCTCAATTAGCAGCTTGTAGAACTTATCCTGGAATTTAGAGGTCGAGAAGGGTTTGCTTTGGATGGACTTTCACCTCTGGCCCAAATTTGTGCAAGCACAACTTGGGCTAATGCAGTTAAACCCTTTTTGTGCACATGTACAGGAGAGAGCCCAGTGTAGGGAAGCACCGACCGCCCAGAGCTGTGACATCCAGAATGTGCCAGACCGAACACAGGAAAAAAAATGGATTCTGTGCCTGACCCCACTCCCAGCACTGTGCTCTGCAGGCAGGAACTGCTCCCCCCACTGCAGCCCTTCCACCCATTTTCTTACCGTCACAGGGAGCAAGCTGGCAAACCCTCACGGACTCGGGCCGCTCCCCGTCGCACCGGTCCCCAGCACGGCACAGGACCTGCCGGCTCTCGGTCCCCTCCCCACAGGTCACTGAGCACTGCCAGACACAGAGGGGACAGCTTAGGACTGACCACACAGATGAACTGAGGTCTTCCCTCCAAAATAGTCATTGTACCTTACAGAGGAACTCAAGTTTTACCCGAAAATTTTCCCTACCTGTCCACTACTGATTACCTCACTTTTACCACAAAATGTTCATTCTCTGCCCTGGAGAGGCAGATTTTCCACGGATGTCCACTACTGATTACATCATTTTTACCTCAAATCATTTATTTTCTACCATGTCATTACCTCAATTTTAACCCTAAAAATTTCCCTACCTGTGCACTACTGATTGCCTTAGTTTACCTCACAGTAGTCATTCTGTATGCTATAGACTACCTCAAGTTTAATTCAAAAGTTATCCCTCCTACTGATTACTTCCTTTTTACCTCAAAATATTTGTTTTCTACACTGGAGATTACATCAAGTGTTTCCCCTCCCCAGAATTCCCTACCTGTCCGTGACTGATTGCCTCAGTTTACCTCAAAGTGTCCCTTCTCTCCCCTAGAGATCACCTCAGATTTTCCTGCCAAATTTTTTTCTCTCATTTTTACCTCAAAATATTCATTCTCTACTCTTAGATTATTTCAGGTTTTATCCCCCAAAATTTCCCTAACTCTCCACACCTGATTACTTCATTTTTACCTTAAAATATTTATTTTCTACCCTGGAGATTACCTCAAATTTGACCCCTCAAAATTTCCTGACCTGTTCAATACTGATTGCTCAAGCTTACCTCAAGATGTTCAGCCTCTCCCTAGGGATTGTCTCAGATTTTAGCCCCAAAAGTTTTCCTACCTGTGCAGTACTGATTGCCTCAGTTTACCTCAAAATGTTCCTTCTCTGCACTACAGACTACCTCAAGTGCACTCTAAAATAATTTTCCCTCCCGGTCCCCTACTGATTACCTCATTTTTACCTCAAAATGTTCATTCTCTGCCCTACAGATTATTTCAAGTTTTACCCCCAGAAATTTCCCTCCCTTTTCACAACTGACTGCCTCAGTTTACCTCAGTGTGTTCATTCTCTCCCCTAGAGATTACTGAGCACTGCCAGACACTGAGGGGCAGTTCAGGACATTCCGTGTCACAGCACTGTGCACAGTGCAGTGTCCCAGCCAGCCCCTGGCACCACTGCCCACCTGGGACCAAGGTCCAGCTTTCCAAGGCGCAGGACACGGTGCCCGGTTGCAGGACCGGCGGCTCTCAGGGCGATCCCCGCTGCAGAACTTGGCATGGACGGAGCGGTTGGTGCCGTCAGGAAGAGGCTGGATGCAGCGCACCGTGCGTAGCTGGTAACCAGAATTCCCACAGGTTTTGGTGCAGTGTTCCCACTCATCTGCTGCCCAGCTAAAAGGAAAATGGAGTCAGATACCATCATACCTGTTGTCTGGCTGTGTCTGCCCCATCCCTGGAAGTGTCCAAAGCCAGGTTGGATGGGGCTTGGAGCAACCTGGTCTAGTGGAAGGTGTCCCTGCCAGTGGTAGGGGAGTGGAATGAGATGAGCTTTAAGGTCCTTTCCAACCCAAACCATTCCAAGGTTTTATGATATAAATGTATATATATGTGTGTGTATATATATATTTAAAATATACTAAAACCAGCCAGTCAGATCAGTACCCATTCTTACACAGGTAGAAATTCCCCTACATATTTCCTCCAGGAAATATATCCTCCTACATATATCCTCCAGGCTGGAAAGCCGTTAGCATCCCACCAGATTCATCCCACCCAACGTGGCTGGAGCAATCCCTGCTCTCTGTGCCTGGCTGCACTCACAGGGGCTCCGTGCACTCCTGCAGGTTGCACATCCTACGGATGGGCTTTGGCTTTTTGCTGCCTTCACAGAAGCTGCGATGAACCATCTTGTTGTCGCTCTTCCTGCGGCACCCGTATTTGGTGTACTGGAACCCTGGGAAACGTGTCAGAGAAATCAGGAAAACCACATCCTTGTCAGAATGTTTGGTTAAACAGGAGTTTCCTGGCCTGTTAAATGGGTTTACAAGACAATATATTTTGGGGTTTGCATTGCCTATTCTTTGCCTAAGAGCCATGGACACACCATGAATACAGGGAACGCTCAGGAGCATCAGTGTCTGAGTCTGGACTTCCAGAGTGGCTTTGGGGGCTGAATTTAAACATCTAAAAAGGCCTTTTCCTTCCTAAGCTGGAAATGTGACACTTGGGAACAATCAGGCACTTCAGGTAGTTAACAGCTTGTGCTGCTGTTAAAAAAGGAAGGCCAAGAATCCTAAATCATTCCCTTCCCCCAGTTTTTTCTGTAATTTGTCCCTTGTTACAGGTGCCCCATCCCTTGCTCACCTCCACCACAGGGTTTGGAGCACTGGGACCAGCTCTTCAAGGCCCACTCAAAGGTGTCCGTGTCCTCCCGCAGCACGTTGTTGCTGTGGATGGTCGGCACCGAATCCTCGTGGATGATGTATTTGTAAGTCAGGCTGGATCTGGTGTCGTTCTCCCGAGGAATGATCTACAAATAACCAGACATAAGCCCAGAGCTGTTACTGACTGCTCTGCAAAGCAAAGACACTGAGGTCTGAACGATCCTTAAGGTCATTTCAGACCCCAAGTCCTGTGTTCCCAGGGCTCGACGTGCCACCCACCAGCACCACCACGGCGTCGTGCAGAGGCCCGTCCGTGTGCAGCGTTTCGATGTCGTCCTCGATGCTGTATTCCCACTGCACGCCCAGGTCGATGAAGGATCGGGATCTGGCCTCCTCCCCTTTCCCGTTCAGGATATAGTGTCCTGTAGCCTGGTTCTTGATTGCTGGGAGGAGTGAGAGCAGAGCTTGTTGTGCCTCCTCCACAGCAACTGGGGTGGCACGGGGAGGGGTATTTCCATCAAGTTGTGAAAATACCAGATTTTCATCCCATTTTAATTTCCTCTACGCACACAGGTGTGTCCCAGATGCTAAAATCCATAAGCAAAGAACTGAGGAATTGGAGCCTGGGTTTGGGTTCCTGCAGCACACCTCAGCAGCCAGGCACAGTGGGGATTACTATGATGATGATTAGGAACCAATTCATTAGCAATCTGAATCACAGAATGGTTTTGATTGAAAGAGACTTTAAGGATTATCCCATTCCAACACCCATTTAAATATGGACTCCCATTCTTTTCTTCCATACAACTTCTTCCAATACATCATAATAATAATTAAAGATACTGAATTTGATTCATCCCAGCAGTGCCCATTTCCATGTGACAATCTTTGGTTAGTAAACATGCAAACCCCGGTCAGTTTAATATTTTGGAGGATTTAAATGAGCACTCGGTGCTTGTTTGCTGAAGTGTGAGACTGCAGAAGTCAGCCCTGACCATGCCATCTGGAAAGCCCACATTTACCCAACCCCTTCTCTGGGTTCTCTCATCCCTCGGGTTCTCCATCAAGAGTGCCCTGTGCTTCTCCTCGGGGCTCTAATCAAACCTGAGCAGAGAAACACTTACCAAGGAAGTGAGGAGAGGCCTCGTCTTCTTGGATAAACACATGTCGAGCCCCAGGAGGGATATCAAACATCTTAAGGTACCCTTTGGCACGTGCAGGGTCAGTGGAGGCAGCAGGGATGGAAAGAGAAAGGAACAGCCATGGTCAGGAGCGCAGGGCACGGCCCAGCTCTGCTTGCAGGAGAGGGATCCACCAGCAACCGAAGAGCAGGGCTGGGAGACACGGAGCCAATCGGTTTGGAACGTGTGGGACAAGCCCTCCCTGGGCTCTTCTCTTCCAGGGAGAGAAGAGACACCAGTTACAGAACAATTTGCCACTTCCCAGCTAGGATCAGTTTAATATTTACAGCCATGCTGCTACAGGCTGGATCTATCCACAGCTCAGGTAAAAAGATGTTCCCTGTGTTCCTCGGCACATGAGGGCATAAACACAAATATTCCTCATAATTTTCCCAAATTATTCCTCAGCCAGGCTGTTGGGTTAGAAGCCCTTGCACTGACCCAGTGTGTTTTCTGCCTCCTTTGTCCCAGACAGGGGAACACTGTGAGCTCCTCTGGGCAAGGGAAGGGATCCTCTGCTCTTCCCTTAAACAGAATGCTTGGAATTAATGCCCTGGGAGACCAGTCCAGTCATTCCAGTGATTGGGGGTCACTTTACCAGCATAAAATATAATTTACATTGTGGTCAAATGCATTTACAGCACATCTGGACACATCTGGACACATCTGGTCAAGGTGACCAGTCCGTGTAAGTCGGACCAGTGACAATCTGTAGGGGAATTTTAAGTTGCATACTTGCAGATTTCATTTTCCAGAAACTCAGACTCTTTTTGGCACTTCTTGCTTAAATGTTTCCCTGTTGGAAGAGGTAAATTAGTCTTTTTAATGACCAGATTGCTAAAGTTAGGGAAAAGCAACCAGCATTCCCTGAACACCTCCACCACTTCCATATCCACCCGTAGTCAGGGGCTGATGGGCAGTAGTCTGCCCTGAATGGGATCAAGGGGTGGTGTTAAGCCCATTACTGTCAAAGTTTGAAGGACTCTGGCATTATCCCATGTCCATGAGTGTGACACAGAGCCCAGAGTCCCCAGGAACTCCAGCCAGCTGCAGGCAGATGTTATTCCTACCGAGCTTTTTGGGGGTGCGAGTGAAGGTCCCCTTCACGGTCCGGCAGTGGGAGTCATCCCCGCCGCAGACCCCGCACTGATCCTCGGCCTTGCTGGAGCCAATTTCCTTGTCACAGCCCACTTTCTGCAGAAAAAAGGGAAAGACTGGATATTAGGAGGGAATTCTTCCCTGTGAGGGAGGTGAGGCTCTGGTACAGGTTGCCCAGAGAAGCTGTGGCTGCCCCATCCCTGGAAGTGTCCAAGGCCAGGTTGGATGGGGCTTGGAGTAACCTGGGCTAGTGGAAGGTGTCCCTGCCCACAGCAGGGGGTGGCACTGGATGGCTTTAAGGTCCCTTCCAACCCAAATCAGTCTAGGATTCCATAATACGAAACAATCAGTGGAAGAGAAGTGGAGCATTTCCATGGGACTGGTCTGTGCTGTTCTCCAATTTAATTTAAATCTCCAAGAATTATGAGGAACGTGATGCTGCAAATATGGAATTTAGAGACATCTGCAAAGTGTCTCCCTGCCCTTGACCTGTTCCCATTGGTTGTCCCTGGGGCAGCTGCCACTCACCACACATTCCCCACGGACACAGATGCTGTAGGGATCCTTGTAGGAACAGCGAGTCCCATCATGCACTGGCTGCTTCATGTGAGCCACATCCCCGGTTTCCCTGGACTGGCAGTACAGGTGACATCTCTTGGGAGCTGTGGAGCCAGGGAAGAGAAGGAACTGCATGGATGGACAGTGATCCAGGTGTGCTCCCGAAAAATATCCCGCTGACAGAGCGAGCAGTGAGAAAGGACAGGCAGGTTTGGGAATGGGGACGGGGGCAGAGCAGTGGGACAGGGTGGTTTGGGGAGGAACAGCTGGGGAATTTGGGGGGGATGGGGAAGTTTGGGTGGGATGGGGAGGTCTGGGGAGGAAACACGGGGATTTAGGGTAAAACTCGTGGTCAATTTTAGATATAAATGGGCAATTCTGGAGTCATAAACGTGAATTTTAGGGATAAACTGGGGGATTTGGGGGTAAAACTGGGGATTTGGGAGTAAAATTGGGGAGTAAAATTGGAAATTAGGACAAACTTTATGATTTTGGACATAATTCTGCAATTTTGGGGCAAAAAGGTCAATTTTGGGAATAAAGGGGCATTTTGGGGGGAAATGGGAGATTTAAAAGTAAAAAGGGTAAATCTGGGTTAGAGGGAAATTGGAGGTTAAAATCAGGGATTTAGGGCAAATCTTGTGATTTTTAGACATAACTGAAGAACTTAGGGTCAAAAGTGTCAATTTTAGGGATAAACGGGCAATTTTGCATGGGAAATAAGTAATTTAGGTTAAAAATTGGAAATCTGGGTCAGAGCAGGGAATTTAGGGGTTGAAATCTGGGCTTTAGGGCCAAACTGGTGATTTTCAGATAAAACAAACAAAGGGGGTAGGGGGGAAAAAACAACTAATTTGCTTTTCTGGGAGTTTTGGGCCTGTCCCTGCGATATCCAGGCCAAGGGGAATGGCTTCAAACCCTTTCAAGTGGCACTAAAGGCTCAGAGCAGGACGCACGGTCGGGGTGCTCGTAGGGCAGCCAGTGGTGCCGGCTGCCCCGGAACTCCAGGTGGGAATTGCGCTGCTGGCACTGCTGTGCCCTGAAGTCCTCAAAGTGCTTCGGACACTCCTCGGTGCTGCACAGCTGGAACTCAAAATTGACTCCGGCGCAGTCATCACCTCCGTTGATGGGCCTGTGTGGAGAAAACATTCCAGAGATTCTCATTAGGGAGAAATTCTTCATTGTGAGGGGAGTAAGGCTCTGTTTAGGTGAAATTTAACCTATGGAGCCCTCATCTTTCAGAAAATCAGATTTATTTTCAGGTAATTTAAGCCTGGCTCCTGATATAACTTTTCAGGTTAAAATTGTAGCCTTTCCCATAGTTCCTTCAAGAGTAAAACTCTATATCCATTTATCCAGGCCCCACAGTTCCAGTGGGGTTCTGAGCACCCTGGGGGGCTTGGTACTCTTTCTGACAATTTCCAGGGTGACCAATACATATTATTTACATCTCCCTCTGCATGATGTGTGCACCCATTTCTATTACATTCTAAGGCTTGCTTCCCATTTAATTCTTTACAGAGCCCAAAACCCCTAGAAATATGTCACATGAAAAAAAATAAAGAAAACTCCATGTACTCTTAATACAGCTCTGGTGTATAGTTAATAATAATTAATGCTCTACTGTATTTTAAAAAAAAAGTATATAATTATATCTAGTGGAAGGTGTCCCTGTCTAGGGCAGGTTTGGAATTGGATGGGCCTGAAGGGACCTTCCAACCCAAACCATTACATGATTCTATGATTCTGTGAAATTCTTTGATTCCACAAAAATGATCCAATTTCCAGGGTCTTGAACAGAATCTCCACCCGAACCCTAATTACCATTTCAAATGGCCCCTCCCTGGACCCCCAGGAGGGTGCAACCCCCAGACCTACATTGGGTTGTTGCACTGGCGTGTGCGGAAGCGAACCCCAGTTCCACAGGTCCGGGAGCAGGAGCCAAACTTGGTCCAGGGTCCCCAGTGTCCATCCTGCTTCAGCTGGTTGGTGTTCTTCCACATGCAGTGACCTTTGTAGCACCACTGAGGGAATTGGGGCAGGAAACAGGTGAGAACAGACAAAAAACCCAAATCAAACACATCATCAAGTACAGGAACATTTTGCTGCTGCTGCCTGGGGCACACTCAGATGGTAGAAGTGACTCTCTGATACCCCAAAATACACAGAATTTGCTAAAAAAACAGGTATTTGAGAATAATTTTATAACTAAAAATGGATTGGCAGCAGGACACCCACTAATGGAGATATTAAAGAGAAAAATCAAGTGCTACTCCTCAGCCTACACAAACATTTGCCACACGGGGTCTGGACCACAAGCTTTGAGCAGCCACCCCACAGGAATGGCATCATCTGCATCCTTGGATTCCTAAAGACACTTGATGGACACTTTGCAGGGAAGAACCCAAAAAACATAACAAAAAGGTCACAGAATGGGTTACACCTCCATTGGGGTTTCTATGCCCAAGACGTGTGACAGCAGACCTCGTACAGCTCACGGAATATCCTAGTGGGAAAGCACAGCCCCCTCTTTTCCCATCCTCTCGCTCAACCCAAGAGAGGCTGAGCAATTCCCTCTGTTTCTCTCTGTGCCCTTCACCTCAGATGAACAACACTATTAGTTTTTTCCCCCAAGCCAAACACGGTGCAAAGCCCAGACTCACTTTTCCAGGGGCACATTCCGTGCCGTCGAGGGGAGGTCCTTTCTTGGTCTTGCAGAAATAGGGGTTGTCTGGGTGGCTGCACCACAGCTGCTTGCATGGATCAAAGGTTCGGAACTGAAACCCACAAGAGGCAGAAGATGAAATGCAGAACCTGAGGTTACTTAGAGTTTTTGGGATAAGGATCCAACCCACTCCGTCAATCCATCTCACACACACCGGTGAGTCCCGTATCTTCAGGGCAGTGCTTATTCCCTCCATCCCCCAGCCCTGAGCCAGTGACGAGAAAGGAGACAGCCAGAAGCGGGAGGAAACCGAGCAGTTTTTTCCTTTTCTTCCTCGGGATCACTCCCACTAGTCTGTGCCACGTGGACTGTGCTGCCACCTACTTGCCCATTATCCCACAGGACTGGGTTTCCCCCATAAATACCCCTCTGCTCTTCACAGCTCTGTTTAAATACTCCATTAACTGCCCCCCAATGATTATTATTCAGCTATGACACACTGCAGCTCCCCAGTCAGGTCAGACCCCCCTGGGACGTACCGCTGTGCACATCCTGTAGCCCACACCGAAGTCGAAGCGGCACTGCTCGTCCATGGAATAGTTGATGCCTGGCAGCTCAGGAAGCTTGGGCCAGTCGTGCTCAAAAGGGTCGTCGAGCAGACAGTCATAAGAGCTGTGGGAAGAGACACAGAAAAAAACCAGCATGAGCAAATGTATACTCCTAATTCCTGCCCCATCCTGGGAAGTGTCCACGGCCACGTTGGAAGGGGCTTGGAGCAACCTGGTCTAGTGGAAGGTGTCCCTACCCATGGCAGGGGTTTGAAAACACATGAGCTTTAAGGTCCCTTCCAACCCAAATCATTCTGGGATTCTGTGACAATCAGAGGCCTATTCCAAATCCCACTGGAGTCAGAGGGGTCTTTCCACTGCCTTTCCATCCCCAGCAGATGGGCCGTGGGACAGCCCCCAACAAGCACACAGCGTTCATGGGTTAGAGCCTTTCTAACACAGATTTGAAGGGAAAAAGGGCCTGAAAAAACAGGGATCAGAGCCTGGATGCACTGGGGAGGCCTTACTGGATGTATCTCCTGAGCTCCTGGCCGCTGCAGCGGGACCAGTGGTAGCGGTGGAAGGCAGCCTGCACCAAGGGGGCCATGACACTGCCCATCGCCGTCTCGTCCCCACATCTGTTCCCTTGCCCGTCGTGCTCCATGCCCAGCCTGGAACAAAGAATACCTCTCAGAGCCACTAGGACACAACTGTAAGGAAACAGCTCTCCAAGAGGTGCCAAGTCTGACTCACCAGCACAGGCAGCTGGGGAGGAGACAGCAGTGAAGGACGCACAGTCAGCTCCTGTCTCTGCTGGGCCTCCCAGGTGCCTTCCTGACCTTTCCCTCACCCCAGAGAAAACAAGTTCCCCCTCTCTCTCCCCTTCCTTTCTTCCACCACTTGTCTCTTCATTGCCTCAACCACTGCTACATTCCCAGGGGATGGAAATAAAACCAGGACAGCTTCCATAGAGCCATTAAACCCAACCCCCCTGGAGCAAGCAGGAGGTGCAGCACCACGTTTTGGTGTGATCTGATTGCAAAAGTTACACTTACACGTGCCCAGTCTCATGAGCAACAACAAAGGCTGACGAAAACCCGTCCTCGTGGTTGAGGGTGCAGCTCCGGACCGGGTGGCACATGCCTGTCACAGGAGCGTATCCTATGGAGAGACACCAGGTCTGAGTCTTGTGCCCAGGATGTGGATTTTAAATGAGACCCCCCAATAAACTTCTTTCTCCTCAGGAAAAAAGCTAAAATTGCTCTGAGTCCAGGGCAGCCTGCCCAGCTCCTCAGCCTGACCAGTGCCTGCCCTGATACAACCCACACCTGGGGAATCCTGCCCGTTAGCATTAGTTCCCTGAGTCCCAAAGATGGATGCAGGTGTCAAAGTGGCTGGGATGTCTATAAACAGAAATCTGCAGTGAAGGATGCAATAATATAAAGGGAAGTGGAACACCAAGTATATCGAATGTTCCCAGTGATCTCTGCACACATAGGAGCTTGGAGAGAGTAAAGAGGTGTTTATTTACAACTCCCAAGTAAAAAAATTAAACCTACAGTTGGATATAAAGGGCAAGGACTCATGACAAGATCTCCTTGCTTTTGAACAAGTCTGTGGAACAAACAGCAGGAAGTGCTAACAATGCAATTCCCAATTTTTCCTCTTTTCTGGCAGACGCCAGCCAAGAAACACCGAGCCCAGAGAGCTCTGCTCCAGGTCAGTTGCATTACCTTGCATACCAGCGGGCCCAAAATCTTGCCTGGTTAAGAAGATGGCATGGTCGTGGTGCTCGGCGTGGCCAGGGTCCGCCTTCTGCTGCTGATAGGCCCAGCGGCACACGTTCTCCAGGCTGCGCGAGGGGTTCCCCCTTTCAATCAGGCTGATGGACTGAAGGAGCAACACCTTAGAGCCAGCAGCTCCACCCACAGGCAGGGAATCCACACAGAAGGTGGATTTTCTGCCCAGGAGCTGAAGGTGGAGAGCCGGTTCACTGACCTTTGCGTACCCCAACATGATCATTCGGACCAGCACGACATTGATGTGAACGCCCAGGGACTCGTCGTGGTAAATCTCATTCACCTGAGGGGAAAAGAGGGAAAATTAAAAAGAAAACAACCCACCGATGACACCAAAGGAACTTCCAAGGCCACGGAGTAGTTATTTCAAGTGCTTGTTCCACTACAGTCCTCTCAGAGGAGGATTCAAGTCTCAGATCATTTCCACGCATTGAGGAGTGTAGACTCACTTCCCATCACCACATACCCCCTCATATGGAACTCTGGGAAGCACATGTCAAGGTTCCCTTTTAAGTTTCATGGATCAGAGCCCAAAGAAAGGGGACTTGACGTTCAAACGCTGCAAATCACAGAATCCCAGACTGCTTTGGGTTGGAAGAGACCTTAAAGCTCATCCTGTTCCACCTCCCTGCCACGGGCAGGGACACCTTCCACTAGAGCAGGTTGCTCCAAGTCCCGTCCAACCCAGCCTGGAACGTTTCCAGTGCTTCTTGTTTTGAAGTATAGTTTTTTTAGAAAGCAATTAATGCTGCTGCCCTACTTTTTCAAGATCAATTAGAATTCTGTGGTCACTTCTGTACTAGAAAGAGGCCTTGTGGAAGGGAAGTTAGAAAAACAGAATTATGCAGATGGACCAAAAATTGTCCTTCTTTGAGGCCCTTCCCTGTGTCTGGGAAGGTGAGAAATATCCTGGCACCAGAGTGTGAAACATCTGCAGATCCTCAATGAAGCTCCTCATCCCCCTAAAAACAAAATAAATATTATGCTGTGGGCAACTGGTGAGAAATAAACACTCCTGTTCAGAGGCCGGTGGGTTTGAGCAGGAGTTAGAAGGGTTTCTATTTTCCAGTCTGGCTAAACAGAACTTCCCTCTTCCCCTCAGGGAAAAAGGTCACTGGGAGGTTTCCAGACTGTGGACATGAGGATTTGAGCCTATGGTTTAAACATGGAATCCCTGGGGCTGAGAGCAGTGTCAGCAGGACAGTGGGACAGGGAATGAGCACAGAGCTGTGAAGCAATTATTCCAAAGGTCGGTTATTCCTCTCCTATTTCCTTCCCTTCATGCAGAAGCATCACTCCCACAAAGGGCTGGGCCAGGAAAAACATTCACAACTTCCCCTGTGCCAAGAGACAACCAGGGAGTTTCCCAGAGACAGGAGTGACTTCCCTGGAGACAAAAAGGACCCTGGAATTGACCTAAGTTTTCAAGTCTTCAAGATTTCCCCATAACCCCCTTTTATCCCATCCTCTGGATGGCTTTGGGCAGCAAGGTGTCAGCTCACCCTGGCTCTGGCCCCACAGCTACTCCCAGCAGATGGAGCCTCAGGCATGTAAAATACATGGAAGTGGTTTGGGACATGGATCAGCCCTGCTGCTCACAGAGTTATAAAGGTTTTAAAACTAGAAAGACAGTATTCTGCAATTATATGTAATGGAGCTTTATTGTTGATGTACCATGGGGTATGTGGGGAAAAAGAAATTATTTCCTGAGTTATTCTGGAAAACACATTAGTTGGGTTAAATTCATATAGGGATAATTTTTTTCCTCTCAAATTCTAAATTCTCAAATTTAGATTATTTGCAAGCCTAAGCAATTATTTAAAAAAAAATTCCAGGAATGAAAAGGTGAGTGTAGAACATACAAGAATCATTCCCATGTCCATCAAGTCATTATTAATGGGAAGCCTATTCCTCAACTCTGTCCTTAGGAGGCTGTTTTTCTTTCCTGAAAAACCTTATGATCCCACAGTTTCTAAGATAGATCTTCTACTTGTACTGCCAGGAGGTTTGCTCTGTCAGGAGAGCCATTGGGGGGTTTAAAACACTTTTTCCTCTCCATGTTTATTTTTTGGTCAGGTTTTCTCTAGAACTGCATTGCAGGAGGAGCTCGGAATTACTAGAAATGGATCAAGTTTACATTTTTTCCTTAATGTTTTTCAACTATTTCCAAATTCTTGGAATTACCCTCTAATGTGTCATGCCCTAGAAAACTACTGTGAAAAAGATGAAAGAAAGGAACATCCTGAGAAGAGAAATCCTTATTCAGTAGCAGCCCAAATGATCCCACTGCTATTTTTCCCAAACCAGGTACTCCTACAGAAGCTCCTAAGAGCAGCTCCAATTCCCAAACAAGCTGTGGCAGATACTCACGATGTTCATGAGGGTGAGGAGGTAGTTTTGGACATGTTCTTTGCCGTGGAATCTGACGACGGAGTCGTCCACCCCCAGCAGCACCTCGATGTTGTGGTCGTCGTCTCCCGCGTGCCGGCGGCGCCGCAGGGTCTCGTTCAGCTGCTGCTCCACGTGGCCGTGCAGGGAACTCAGTGCCCCCAGGAGGGACCCTGCAAGGACAGTCAGGTATCAGCCGAGTCCTAGTTCCTGTCCCATCCCTGCAAGTGTTCAAGGCCAGGTTGGACGGGGCTTGGAGCAGCCTGTGCCCCTGCAGCTGTTCCTGTGTCCTAGTTGGGAGCATCCCCATTCCCCCACTCTTCCCATAAATGCACAGGGATCTCCCTGCTCTGCTAAGCCATCTGAGCAACCAGCATACTGCAGATGGAGAGGAACAGTCCTGCCTTCCACTCATGGTGTAACGGGGCACTTCCCCCAGCAACGGCACAACGTGCAGCCCTTTTCCTCCATGCTGGAATTCATGAATGCCAAGGCTGCAAGTCCACAAAGTGTCCCTTCCCCTGTTTTCAGTGCTCTCAAGAATGCCCACCCTGGGACAGCACACCAGTGGGAAAATCACAGACTAGCTCCACTTCCAAAAGTTGCTGCAGCTGGCGAAGCTGCCAAGCACAGCATCCAAGCAAAACCCAGTTGATAAGTGAAGCAGTGGGTCCTCTCCCTAAATGCCGTGCCCTGTCCAAAAAATACTGGGTAACACAAGTGGTTGATCAATTCTCTTGTCTGTTTTCCATAACCCAGCACTTCAGTGCCTCAGGGTCAAACAATGAGGATCAATCCCAGGTTACATGTACTGCCAGTAGCTCTGTTTCAAAGGCTGCAGTGTGCATCCACGGCCAAGCACTTAACAGGACACAAGGGATCTAAATCCATGGAGTCCAACCACTCCTACAGCACTGCCAAGGCCACCACTAACCCATGTCCCCAAATGCCACATCCCCGTGGCTTTTAAATCCCCCCAGGTTGGTGACACCACCACTGCCCTGGGCAGCTGTGCCAGGGCTGGACACCCCTTTCTCTGAAAGCATTTTCCCTCATGTCCAATCTAAACCTCCCCTGGCACAACTTATGGCTGTTTCCTCTTGTCCAAACATTTGTTACTTGGGAGAAAGACAACACATGAGGCAACAGTGAAGAAACACACAGAACCAATCTGGCTGTTTGGGGATTTGGGCTAGACAGACTAATCCGTGCTAATCTCATTCTGGAATTAGCTGGCTCGTTATGTCTTCCTTTTTTATTTTGCTCGTCACCTGCATCACTTGCATCCCGATGGTATCAGGAGGAACAGATCAGCCTGTGCTCTCGTGCCAGGGGAAATGGTTATTCTGGGTTACAGCACATCTTTCCTGGAGTGTAACTGTGGAAGAATGGAACTACAGCTCTTTCCGTGCTATTAAAGAAAGCCATGATCTGCCCAAATGTAATTCCATCGATGCTGTCATCAGCCAAACCTCTCTGTACCTGAAGAGAACCCTCAGATTGCTCACATGGGAGACTCTCACCATCTTATTATATGTTGTAAAACACGTGGGCTGAATTCTATGCTACAAATGACACTGATAGCAGCATTATTCCTTATATATATATATACACATATATATATATATACACACACACACACATGCCACCCCTTAAATCTATCTCTGTATATATAGTCCTCCTATGTGCTTACTTGCTCAATTGCCTAATTTAGCCTTTTCCTGAATATAGAGCTAGGAAAAGTGTCTAGGGAAGATCCACACCTTCACTAAGTCAGAATTAAACTAATGAGAAACCAGTTTGGAACCAACTGAGATCAATTTTAAGTCCCTTGCCAAAGAGTGTGTTAATGTATAAAGAGTCCCCAAGGACAGATGTGTTCTGCAGCTCCTAAAAAATTCCATTCTGCAGTTCTCAAAGTAAGGAAACTAGGCCAGTCCATCCTGTCGCTGCCTCCTGAGGCTTATTTTCAAGTGTGCCTTTTGAAAAACCAGGGAAGAAAAGAAGAATCATTTAGTTCAAACGCAGATTCCAAGCAGCTCCAACAGAATTCTCACTGATCTCCAGAAGAATTGTGTACATGCAACATTTGTGTGGTGCTGCTGGTACTGCCTCATTATGAGCCATCAGCAGCAGAAACCACCCAGGTCATCAGGGCTAAGATCCGATGACAGCACGTCCTCATTAGGTTCTGGGATGGGTTGCAACTTGTGGGCTTTGATTTATAAGGTCCTTAAGAAACAAAATTCTGGCAAGTTATGCATTCTCCCTTATCTTTTCTTACAAATTGCCTGAAATTGCCTTTTACTCCAGAAGCATCAAATGACTTTCTAATGCTACCACCACAGTTTTGTGGCGTAAGAAGAATGTGTCCTGTGCCAAGGACCCTGCCCCGAGCCCCTTCCTATGTGGAGCGCCAGCATTGGGACCTGCAGTCTTGATGCTGGATTCAGGGCCTTAATATTGTCAGTGTCTCTGGAGGAGAGTTTGTTTGCTTAACTGCTGCCAAAAATTCTGCTTGTTTGTTTTGGGGGGCTGAGGAAGGAGTTTGTCTCTGCATTGACCCCAGCCGCGTCAGCTGGCCATAAAAATACACAGTTTTACTCCATGTTTCACTGTATGTTCAAGGCTGTATCCGTGAAGCACTTCCAGAAGCCCCTGCAGGGCATCTCTCTGGGATATTTCACAATAAATAAATATTATCTCTGAAATTTTGATAACACAAAGCAAGCCAGCTCTGCTGCTGCAGAAACACGGTGCAGCGACACAGAGAACATCGGATTTAACATTCCCCTCAAGGCACATGGAACAATTACTTGAGCATTAGCAAAACCAAACAAAAAAAAAAACCAAAACCCAGAACAAATCTCTTGTCATAGAACCACAGAATTCTTGAGGTTAAAAAAGGGCCTTCAGATCAAGTCCAACCATTCATCCATTATTGCCAAGTCCCCATCAACTGGATGCTGTCCACCATGTGGGCATGGAAGTGCTGCTGCACCTTTGAGGGTCTCAGGATATGGCAGACAGGGTTTGGTGGTGGTGTCACCCCTCGTAAAGGTGTCTTGGTGTCAGAGGAGGACAGGCACTAAAGCATTTCCTAACAGAAATAAAAATGCCAGCAACCCGGTTCAGACACCAGCAACTTCACCACACTGAGGAATGAAGAAAAGAGAGAAAAAAGCTCTTGTGACTTCATAAAAAGCCCGGGTATCTCTCACCTTCCTGAGAATCATTAAGCTCGGAGAATTACCTCTGCTTATGTTCTCTTCCACCCTTGGGAGCGACAGTGACTGGCAGATTTACAAACAAACAGGGATTAGAGGAAGGTCTGAATCTTGGGGCTCTGCAGGATTAGCTGTGAAATGCACAGCCTCCATGGGCCACAAACACAGACCCCATCTCACTTTGTTCTTAGACTTAAAAGAGAAAACAAAACATTTTGAAGTGTTGACTGCTTCCGCAAAATATGTGCTTCTCTGGTACCTGAGCAATTCCAGCTGCAGAATGATTCTGGGAAGAATGGAAGAT
Organism: Corapipo altera; assembly: GCF_003945725.1. Lineage (NCBI taxonomy): Eukaryota > Metazoa > Chordata > Aves > Passeriformes > Pipridae > Corapipo > Corapipo altera. Next base: position 20,336 of record NW_020885098.1, read on the forward strand.
TTCCTGCACTATGTTCCTTGCTCTGACATCACGGGAAGGCTCTTCCCTTCCACGCGCCATCAGCAAAACCAGCTCTGAGCACTCACTTACATGAGGGCTCGATGCCAGGGCACACTCAGGGAGCCACGTAGAAAGGCATCATCCTCTATGTATTTGAATAGAGCCAACTCGGGATAAATTTTTCCAATGGAAATGGCTGGAATTTTACCCCATAATTTTCTTGTCATCACTTCCCTACCTGGCACGAGGCTTTCTAGGACTGCAGGTTATCCATACCTGGCAGCAAACACACACAGAACATAGCCAGAACTTAAGGAAACCATAATTAAATATGCCTGAATTTAGGTCAGCTATTAACTGTTCTTTTTCCATCCCATGACCAGAAACTGGGAATACAAAAAGAAAGGAGGAAGTTCAGCCTGTTCCAGAGTTCTCAGTGCTGCAGAACACGCTTGACACACTACCTGGACAGTTTGCAACAGCTCTGCACTTACCTGATTCCTAGTGAAAGTGCTTTTAGACCTGTGGAAATGTATTAGTGATGGTGCTGGCGGTGGAAATGTCGCTGTGAGGTTCTAACATGCAAGCAAACGATGAGGAATAAGGCTCAGGATCAAACCGAGCCTGTTTGGAACAAGTGCTATCGCTCTCTAATAATGAAAAGTTGAGGGAAGACATTGAACAACCAAAGAGGAGAAGCCCCTGAGTGACAGCCCAGAGTCTGCTCTCTGCACAGCCCACGGACACAGCAGCACCTCGCCTGGACACCACTAATACCAGATCACAGCTCCGCGCTGGCTTAACGCGGCCTCGGGACTTGCCCGGCCTTGCCCTGGTTCATCTGCTCTGCACCTTATTTTTAGCTGGGTTTTAGCCCTAACAGCCAACTTAGCCAAGAGACAGCTACCCTACAACTATAAACCTACCACTTCTGCTTTCCTAGTAGCAAAAAATCCTCCCCTTTCACACTTCTTTATTTCTCTCTCTCTATATATAGCAAGAATTCCATCATAATTTTGTTTTGGAGGTGCAGACGATTTGGTGGTTAGTTTTGGTTTCTAGAGTTTTTTTAGAACAGGTTAAAAATATATTCTTACATGCCATTATTCAAAATACTTAATTATGGAATTTCCCTTTTCCCCACAGAAACCCCCTGGTTACATGGATCATGGGCAGGGCTGGAGTCTTGCTTTGACTCTGAAGGACTTTGCATGTCCTAAAATGTAATAAAAACAGTCTCTTGACAATTCCAGGTCTTTATTATAAGCTGTCCCTCTTCCTCCAGTGGAGCAACTTACACATGTAGTTCAGAAACTTTAACAGCAATAAATGGAATTTATCTACTTTAATCCCAGGAGAATATTCTGTTGGATAAAGCCCATAATTTATTGGGATATATGAAGAAGACTCGAGCATTTGGGTCTGGCTTTTTAGGAGACCTGAGGGACACCTTCTGCTGGTGGTTACATACAAAAAGAGGACACACAGAAGTCTGTGGGTCACAGATTAGACACACATAAACCAAGCAAATCCATTCCTTTGTCACTTCATGCCACACCAAGTTCTGCAATTCAATATCAGTGGAGCCTTTTAAACACCACTGCAAAAAAAAGGTGAAAAATAACATGGAAAAAGTCCCATTTTGCAAAATCATCAGCTGTATCAAAGCCCAGAAGTAAGAAAAAAGCATCTGTAGAGGCTCTGGAATTCAGTTTGCAGAGGAGAAAGAGTAAGTCAGCAACCATGTGCAGCCTGGCCCACTGCTGAGGTGCACACCTGAGTATCTGGGCTGCTGGAACCAAACCCAGTGTGGGTAGGGGAGGGCTTATTTCCTACAGCTTGGAGTGGCCAGCCCTGTACTTCCAAAGTTTCCAGCTCCTAAGAGCATCGAGTCCATGCCTTTATAAGTCAGACAATCTCCCAGGAATGTCAGAGAGCTCTGCATTAACAACCTGAAAAGCACTCATGCCTTCATGTATCATTACATCAACCCAAAAATCACTTTTACTTCACAAAGGCACATACTTAAAGCATCCTCAGATTCCTAAGTGGAATAATGCATTATAAAAGGACAGAGTAATCCAAAAAGGGGGGTACCCCTAAAGCCCACCACATTCAGAAAGCACAGGCTGCATTCATAATTTATTTGCTAATTTAGAACTTACTGGAAGAAGAAATGCTGGATAGCCTGAGCTTTCAGCATTTTTGGACAGCTTCCCTGAGATTCCAACAGGCTTCAGAGGAGTTCCAGGGTCTAAACTCTTCAAACAGGTGTTTTCAGCAGCTGACCACTACTAGGAGCTTTCAATGCTTGAGGAAGTTGCTTTGGCAGAGATGCTGCCCCTCAGTGCTCATTAACTAAGTAGTTATAGCAAGGCCTTAAAATTATTTCAATCCCAGTCTGGATTCCTTAGTCCTTGGCATCTGAGCCAGCTTCTGCCAGCTGGCTGAAAGCATGAAGAGAGCCATGGAAGGGTTGGGGTTTGAAGGGAGCTTAAAGACCATCTAGTTCCAAACCCCTGCCATGGGCATGGACACCTTCCACTTAACCAGGTTGCTCCAAGCCCTCTCCAGACTGGCCTTGGACACTTCCAGGGATGGGGCAGCCACAGGTTCTCTGGGCAAGCCAATAAAGGAATTTTCAGTGGCAAAGAATGGGGCAAATTTGGACAGTTTCCACAGTGAGTGCACTAACAACTCCTCGGGTTGTTCATTTCTCTGGGATAAAGGGAGACCTGTGTTTACATAAAGCTGCTTATTTTTAAAAGCTGTATAAGGACTGTGTTCCTACAGACCTGGGACCCGTTACTGCCATGGGAATGGTGTGAGAGGACATGGCCCAGCCAGTGCAGGCCCAGCCACAGCCCTGCTTGTCACAGAGTAGCCCAGTGCCTACTGTCAACAGCAATTACCCTCCAGTCATCACCTTATCTGCCTTAAGCCTCTGCAAGTCGGCAAAGCCAGCTACATTGTCCAGACACAACAGTGGGACCTCAGGACAAAGCCCCGCTTCCTTCCATGGGGATTACTCTGAGCGGGGAGCTGTGCCTTGATCACACAGCAGTACAGACACAGCCCTGCCCAGCTCCTGGGGATGAACTGTGGAGCCTGGCAGTCGCTGAGGAAAGACTTGTACAAGCCACCAATGTGCAGGTTAATAGTTCACCTAAATATCCGAAAATCTGTGCTCTGGAGCAGCCCCACAAATGACACAAAATCCCAGTGGTGGAGGCCTGCCAGTCTGATCCACTCAGGGAGAAAACTCTCCCACTGTGATCCATGCAAGGGGAAATCTCTCACAACAGCTAAGGGAACAGTCTTTGCTCTTTCCCAGGACAGATTTGCATTCTACTGCCTATGGAGAAGCTGAAGAGCTTCAGCTGAAGGGCTCTGCATGACCCACCTGGCCTGAGCCAGAAGTGCTGTCCAGCTGGAGAGCAAAGCCAGGAGCAGCCAGGGCAGCTCAGCTTTTCCGTTAAAGACCCACACTGAAAACACATTGTAAAAATCCAAGGGAAGAATGTCACTGGTGACAAGGTGTGGCATGGCAACCTGCGACTGCAAAACTGCTGAAGGACACTTTGGTGGCAACAGTGGAAGACCAAAAAAGGTGCTTTGAATGCTTTTCCTGTAAAAGCAAAGAGACATGAACACGCTTCTCGTGGACTTGCTCCAAGTTTTCTAGAGTCTCCAAGGGACAGGGCAGACCACCACCATCACAACATAAGCACCAGTTAACACTGGCACCTGCATCCTGCCCGCTGCCCTGGCAGTCCTCCCCTGACCTGTCTTTATGATGGAGCTCCAGAATCTGGATAATCGACCTAGAGGACACTGGCTGGAGTGGACATTTGACTTGTTACAAAACAGAGAATCATTAAGGCTGGAAAACACCATCAAGTCCAGCCATTGAACACATGAACCCTGAAAGGCCAAATGAGAAGTGGAGAAGGGAAGAGATGAAACTCTGTCCAAGTGCCAAAGCCAGAAGTTTTGAACATAAAGAAATCAAAGAAGATTTCTGAATTTAGTGGGACTGAAGCAATTTCTTTCCAGGTCTCACACGTTCAAAGAAGAGGTAAAACAGAAGGAATACCTGGGCCTGGCTCCATTCTAAACTCAGTGAACATCTTCACAGGTATAAAAGGTAAAATTAGAGTCCAGCATCCTCAGTGTGATTCCCTTGCACAGCCACCAGAGCAGGTGGAAGCCAAGGATGGGAACACCACAGGCAGACACAGCTGTCCGATGGTTTATGCTGAGATCAGCATTTAAAGGAGACAGGAGATTGGAATTCACAGTATTCACTCACATAAAAGGAATAACTGAGTGTGTAAAACTGGAAAAAAAATGTGGGAAAATATTTCTGCAGTCCATATTACCGAGACAAAGAGAACTTCAAATGAGTCACACAGCGCGGGTGTGCGACAACAGCTCACTTCCTTCCCAGGTCTCACTGCCCTGGGACTCCTTAATGGAGCTGAAAGCATAATTGTCCTTAATTGCTCAGTTGGCACTAAGTGGATTCCAACCTTCTGACAGGACAAAGCCCAACAGCTGGTTTTTGGAGCCCGGCCTTCCGATGAGCCCGTGCACCTGCAGTGACATCGGCCACGTCCATGGAGGGCTCCTCCACCACTGCCAGGCAGCAGTAGAGCCCTGTCTGCATGCCTGGGAGGTCCCCTCCCACCCCAACCAGCCCAGGATTCCATGATCCTGTGAGATACGTGCACGACATTTAGATAGATATGGTACATTACAATATTTAGGTATTAAGGCATATGAAACTGAAGTTTTGAGGAACTTCATTTGCCCATCAACCCCATCACAAGCTGAAAAGCTTAATTTTTTAACTCATACATAAGAATTGACCAGAATACTGAAGATGGAGTGGGGGATTATAAATATATTCCAGATAGCTGTGCTGGGTTGACAAATTCTGGTTCTTTGTTGCAAAATAATATTCTATGTCACAGAGGCAGATTTTGTGAAATCACAGAAAGCCAGCCAAAGCCTCTGCTCTCTCCTAGTCACACATCTTCTGGAAGAGAGGATTTTAAAGCTGGAAGGGCTGACAGGGAGGGAGCAATCCTGAACTGAAAGCCAGCTCTCAAACCTCCCAATTCCATATGGAGCAGAGCTCTCCTGCCCACACCTCTGGCTATAATTACATAGAGTACAACCTGAGTGTGATACCCTTATAAAAACCACACAGCCTGACATTACAGACATACTGATTTTCAGGGAAAAACAGAGCAAATAGGCAGCTTAGGAGGGTTAATTTTGACTGTCACACCACAGAACTGGTTTGCAAACATGAGAGTCTCACCTGTGCTTTCCTGTCGCCATTCAGGGAGGGGAAGAGTTTCCTGCAAGGCCCAAACACAGGCTCTCAGAAACTGCCACAGAATTATTTCATTATGGATCCATCCCCCTCAGTATTTCCCTTTTTTTTCATATAGACTCTTACACAACGAGGCATTTTTTTTTCCTTTCCACCTCCCCAAATTCCTACGAGCGCGCCAGCCTTGCCTGCACCTCGCACAGATGTGTTATGAATATAACTCACACTGTTTCCACACAGGATATTTTGATCATTCCCCTCTCCTTTTCCCCATCTCAATCCCATCCAAAATAGCACAGAGTCATAATCATAAATTCTCCTGTTCTGACCTGAAAAAGCTGTGACTAAGGAGAGGGAGTTTTGTCGGCAAGGTTCATCCCTGCTGCCTGCCATGGGAGGTGAGGTCTGCTGGAGGCATCTTCCACAGGGAATTAGTACTTCTTTCTGACCAGAACCGACCTTCTCCCTCCTGACACTCAAGGCCATTCAGATAAAACCATAAATGTCCAACTCTTATGTTAAAATTAATCTGAATACATCTGAACATTATTGCTAGAACCTCACCACAGTGCGTGAATACCCAGAATGCCATTTAGTTGTGGAATGACACTTCGCGAAGCACTTCGTGCCCCTTCAGTAGCTCACTCTCTCTATGAAGCTGCTCCTCGAATCCAAGGAATTTCTCTGTGAGAGGAGAGCTGCCAACTTTCCCTCTTTGGCAAGCAGGGTCCCATTCTTGCGCCTCTCTCCATTTCCTGCACAGTGTTGCTTTAACGAGCCCTTCAGTCTGGTGGAAAGCTAACAGAGATGGTGAAAAAAACCCCATAATAATAAAAAAAGAGATGAACCTGAGAGGGGAGAAGATTTAGGAAGAATTTTCCATAGAATATACAATGAGTCTGACTAGAAATATGACAAAAAGAGATAGTCCTCCTCCTCAAAAGGAGGGAAAACAACCCGAGGGTTTAGGTTTAGACACATAAAAGGATCTCTCAAGCTAATCAATAAATCTAATGACTTAGACTTACAAAGAAGAACTGCTTAGTCAAATATTGTTTGTGTTGCAGGAGTGCAGGAATACTGTAGGAATAGCAGTGAGACAGCCCAAGGCACCAAAATAAATGAAGAGTACAGTTTGTAGAACTGTCATCCAAAAATGCAGCCTTCAGCTGGGATTCAATCCCTAACTAACACAAAGGCAAGCTTATCCCAACCCTGGATCCCAGTTTGATAGTGTGGTTGCAGCAGCTGGATCCCCACAGTGATGTGAGAGTGATAATCAAAGGTGGAAGAAAAGCTGTCCAAAATTAGGAAACAACAGAACCAACCAACACAAGAGAAGAGCTGAAGTGGCAGGACAGCAAATAATCCCAATTTTAAAAAGTGCATCCAGCATTAGTCACGGATAATAAGCCCCTCTTTCTTGCCACACGGAATTTCAGCCGTTTTTCAAAATTCCACTGGCATAAATATAAAGGAAAGGCTCCAACTATAAACTGTCACTGAATGCTGTTGAACTTGGGTTCCTGCTTTTTTTCCATGAATGCACTGTAAGTCAGCATTCCAAGAGCAACAAACGTCCCAAACCCGAGATATTTCCCAACAGTCCGTGGACCATGAGAGTGTCCAAGATAAGGGCACAAATATGCATGAGGCCATTCTCCTCAGACCCCACATCCACAGGGGAAGGGGTCCCTAAAACCCCAGGCTGATCTGCACCAAGGGGGCCTCGGGCTGGGACAACAAACAGCTTCAATTACCCACCCAGAGCACAGAGATCACTGCATTGCTGTACTGAAAATCCTGAAAAACAAGGAACATCCAAGTCCTTCGTGACATGAAGCATCTGCTTGGGATGTGGGAGGTTTAATTCGGACTGAAGCTCTGCCACTGTGGAGCAGCCTTTTCCAAACCTTGGGCATGAGCTTACCCACTTTATTCAGAGTAATAGCCTCCAGTGTCTTTGAATATCCCACTCAAGCTGTAGATACTATCATCATCCCAAATAAACCTTCACAGAAGGTGCTAAAAGCAGGTTATTATGTCCCAGGTACCTGAAGGTTTTACAGATGCTCTTGTTGTCCAACTCTGCTCTTCCAAGGGAAATCACCCAAGGGAACTCACTGTCCAGCAGCACAGATGAAAACTGCCTTTCCCTGCTTTGGAAAGCCAGCTGCTGCCTCAGTTTCCCTGGCATCAGAGCCAGAATCCTGTCTTTTACCTGTGCAAGTACCTCACTACCCTCACTGTAAACCTGCACATGGGTTGCAAACCATAGAGTTTTCTCTGGAGATATTGGCAGCTGGGACACCTGCACACGGTGTCATCACCCGTGAGCCTCAGAAAAGGGATGTTAAGTTCAACACAGGGACTTCTCTCTAAGAAATGTAAAGCCTAATTTCTTAAAGGTTTTAAAAAGGGAGCCAGGGCAGCTGGAGGCAGAGGACGCTGGGTTTCCACGGAGCGTTACATCTGAGGACCAGCTGTGAGTCAACCTGCGTGGCAAAGGTTCAAGGATACAAGTGCTCAGCTTTAAATCCCACAGATACAGGCAAGGAATGACCTGCAGGAGAGACACTGCTGGCTTGTCTCCATCGCTTCCTCCCACAAATGCCACAAGTTTCTTCTGTACACAGGAACAAACATCCTAAATCAGTGGTATTAAAGGGCCTGATCAAGAAACTGGCCTTTGGGGTTTAATGCCTATCAAATTTCTTTCACTATCAGCAATTCTAAGTGAGCCAGGAGACGGAGAGAGAACACATCTGCTCACTGCAGTGCTGGTGAGACGTTCCTAATAACGATGCAGATGTTTCCAAATGGAAGTGTATGGGATGCCCAGATGGCTTTCATTGTCCTATTTTTCCAAGCAGCCCAGCAAACTTCAGATGTAAAAAAATAAATATGAATGATGAGTCTGTCTCGCCAGCAAAAATAAAGAGCATGTTTGACAAAAGAGCAAACAAAGCACATCTGAGGAGGTCAGAACTTCATCAGCCTTCCTCCAACTAAGCCAGCGTCTAATGAGCCCCCAAACCATGGCACAGTGCTGCATGAGCTCTCAAAGACCAGATCCTTTTAATTGATTTATCTCCCCCTGTGTTCCCTCTTAAAGAGAACTGTTAACTAAAGGAAGACTGCTTTTTACTTCTAGTAGTAAATGTTCTCGGCACCAGAAACTTGGAAGCTTTGAAGTGCTGGAAGTAATGAAAATATATTGTTACTTATTCTTGGCAGGGAAAACTCTGCAAACTGATTAAGAAAAAGGGCTTGAAATAAATCAAGAATCAACCCTGTGAAAGCAAACTGAGAAATACCATTAAAATACCAAAGCACAGGCCCAAATGCATCTGTTTGCAAATTCACTTGTAATCAGGCATAAAAAGAACATGGAGTTGGCTGTGGAAGAACCTGGGCAGAACCCAGGGATATGGAAGTGCAGTTTCAAGGACTGTTCAGGACTGTTCAGGTTCTATTTAGAACAGTTACCAAAATGAATTATATGGTCCCTGGATACTCTCTGCCTGTTGGTTAAAACTGAGAATGGCAAAATTAAAAAAATTAGGAAATAAATTATCTTGTGAACTGGTTATCTGTTGCTATCACAGTCCTAAGGAATCCAGGGCTTTTGCTGAAATTAGTTATATCATCTGTGATGGTATCAGTTATATTTTCCTCATAAGCCAAGGAGCATAACGAGTTACCCCTTCACTCTAAGATATTTCTCACGGATTTCCAAAACAGCTTTTGCCACAGATGAGATGAAAGTAAGAGATATACTTGGAATTGCTCTCAATCTAGATGTACCAGTTGAATTTTCCATGTCCAACAAGATGATTTCTAGGTTAAGTTTGAGATATTTGTCCTATGTTGTGAAGAAACACGGAAGATCAGAACTCATTTTCACCGTGAGCTGGCTCTGAGCTTCCTTTCTGCTCTAAGCAAGTGAAAAAAACCCCACAGAGAATCTTTATCATCAAATCAAAGATACTCAAAGCCAAATGAAAATCTACACCCAGAAATGGAAGAAGCAGAAGGCACTACTTTGTAGCTGGACACGGTTAGGGAGTCCAAAACCTAAGTGAAAACGGGTAAACGATTACAACATTAACTCTGCCATGAAAGGGAGGAAACACACCCAAAGACCTGAGGCCCAGAGGCTTCATGAGCTGCTGGAGGGCAGGGACCAGCCACAGTCACTGACTCTCACTTCTGTATACCACTAACAGAGTTACTGCTACCTCTTACCTTAATACCTCTGACAGATTTATTGTCGAGCAGAGAAAAGCACAACTGCTATTTCTCCTGGAAATTGTGACTTTATGTTCCCTGGAACTACTAGTGAAGAGAACTGGAACGGCAGAGCAGAGCTCTCCATTAAGGAAGCACAAATTTCCTAGGATGGCCTTGTATCACCTGTAACTGTTTCCAGAAGAGACTGAAAAAGCTCAGTTTACAGTGTGTTTAAACCTGTTGCACTTGATTTTTTTAGCACCTGAAAGATTTGTTATTATTAGGATTTTGCACGAGATGATCAGTGTATTTCGAAGTTTTCATTTTAATTTACAATAACCAGGTGGTGCTGATTTATTATTTGATGTCTGTAGGATTACAGAACGCAATTATTTGGCAAACAAACTGTTCTTCAAACTCTGTGATCCAAATGTTGTATTATGACTACAATATATATTCATTTCATACAAAAAGAGCCCTTGCTAATGATTTCACATGTTCTCACACCCCATCATTCCCTGTCCTCCATGGAGGATGCGAGTGCTCGAGTCCAGCTTTCTCCAGGTGTCCAGGTCTGCTCTCAGGCAGGAATATGGGGTTTCTTGGCACCTGATGGACAGTGCCCCTTGCATGAACAAGAGGAAGGGCAAACCAATTCCCTGCAGGCATGTCACTAACTGTTGGGAGGCAGCAGCCTGCTTGTTGTCTGGGTGGAGAGCTAAGACACTGAAGGAGACACCAGAGAGGCACCCAAGCCCTTACTGGCATCCCTCCTCCAGGTATGTGCTCAAACTTTTCCGGGGAATGTTTAAAAACAGGTCCTACAAAGGAAGATGCACCAGTGCAACACTTCCCTTGGCTACTCCTACAGTCCAAGCCAGCAAGGCTCTTCATTCCTCACTGGCTTCTCTTCCCAAACCACACGGTATTTGCTGGAATCCAACCCAGATTTCCCACAGGTCAGTCTCTCACTGTCACCAGCTTCCTGGAGACTTCAAGTCCCTCTTTTCCAACTCAAACTGCAAGCTCAGACTTGTGTGACTTTTAATAACCCCCAGAACTCAAATTATCTCGCCGATCCTGTCCCATGTTATTGGAATACTCCAAAGAATGATTAGACAAGGCATTCTGGAAACCTCCCCCCCCCCCATTTTCTTAGCAAACAACAGCTGGGTCATGCTGTTACTCTGTGGTGTTTTACTATTGCGTTGTGGAAAGATTTATGCACTTGTGTAACCCAGAAATGGGTCTGAAGAAACTCGGTCCATGGGGAGCAGCGTGAACTACAAGGATGATGTTCTCACGTTAGTCATTCCCATCCGCATTCCTGGCAGCTCCAGTTGCCCAGTTCTGGGTCATCCCACGTCAGGCAAACCAGATAAGTTTACTTCTCATTTACACCATGTTTTGGAGGATGCAGTGAGCAATACATGTGGTACAGCAGGAGCTTCTCCACAGGACCCCACCAAAAGGAGGAGCACAGCATCCAAATCGCTCATTCAAAGCACACCAGATCCATCTTCCTTTTCTGTCATAAATCAGGGATGCCTGCATCTCATGTAGATATTTTCAAAGATATGACTGAATTAAATTGCCTGTGGTTTGGATCCTTACCTGTTTCTAAAATCTTTCTAAAAATACCCATTAAAAACCAGGTATCTCTCAGTGGGGAAAAATGCCAAAACTGTAGTAAATTCAGGGGTAGAAAATCCAGCAAGAGCCACAATTACTATTTGATGTTAGGACACAAACTGCTACACTTTAATTCATTTTCCCATCAGAGACATAGATTAAGAAGCCAACTGTAGAACAGACTGATTAAACAAGGCTCTTCCCTTTCCGTGGAAGAGTCTCTCAGTGCTGTCATTTCAGTCCTAAATTTGTACGAAGCGCATGTAAAACACATAAACAAGGCTCAGCCCCCGCACGCTGTGGGAGGATTCATTTCCTTCAGTTCCGGACCTTTAATTCACATAAACTCACCCTGATAAGGCAGTCTCTTCTGCTTCCCAATCCCATGTTCCCAGACAGGGATGTACGTACCCCATTTTACACCACCCTGGTCCCTTGGCCAAATTCAGAGAACTTTTAACCACCTCAGGTGCATCTTTCTAATCAAACTCAGCAGCAGAAATAAGTCAGTTCTCACCCAAGTGAGGGAGCTCAGTCCCACATGGATCACCCAAAGGGTGACCCTCTCCTAGGCATGTCTTTACCTCTCCAAGAACATCATCTCTAAACCGAACAGGCTTCTTCATGTGGGAACAACTGTTTACACAGTATTTAAAAACCTCTGCTGCCCATTATCACCAGTGTTCCTTCAAAGTTTTCTTCTTCCTATGCAATTTAGGGGCACAGGGAGTTTTCACTGGAAGACTGTACAAGCCTTGGAATGGCCTCAAGCTGCATGTACTGACCTGTCTCCAGTTTTTCAATTTTCCCTTCATACAGATTTTTCTGTGTGTTTTACTACTCTGGCACTGGGTGCCTGTGGTTGGAATGAAGCCTTTATCCTTGGTTTTATTTAAGAATCATTTTCCTTTGTTATTGCCAAGAAGAGAAGACGACTTAAGCAGATGGATGTCCCCACTGCCATCATCGGGCCGTAAGAGCAACCTCCCCGACACAGACACAGCACATCACTCACTTCACACTTCTGATCCATCCCTGCTCAAATTTCTTTCTTAAAAAAAAAATTACAAGCTTTTCCTCAGCTATGAAGTCTGGGTTTGCTTTTCCTTCCTAAATACATCCATCACCAACGCTCCTTCTCCTTTGTACCTTGCTGTGCTGTTCCTGTTCTGTTTTGCTGACTACTTTTCCCTTGATTAAGCAAACTGTTACCTGAAAAAAAAGAATTAAAAAACCCATCCCACAAACCAGTATTCAATCAAGAACTTGAGAGAATCCAATTAAGTTTCAATTTTATAGAAGAAGGTTAAATTAAAAGAAAAAGCTCCAGCAGCTCTGGATAAGAGGCAGGATGTCTTTAGATAATCCAGGTCACTGCCATCAATAGAAGTTATTTGAAGGGCCTTTCTTGGGGGACTACAAGAAAGCTGGAGAGAGACTTTTGATTAGATATTGGGAAGGAATTTTTTCCTGTGAGGGTGGTGAGGCCCTGGCACAGGCTGCCTAGAGAAGCTGTGGCTGCTCCATCCCTGGGAGTGTCCAAGGCCAGCTTGGATGGGGCTTGGAGCAACCTGGGAGGTGTCCCTGTCCATGGCAGGGGGGGAAATGAGATGAACTTTGAGGTGCCTTCCAACCCAAACAACTCTGTGACTCTGCGATGATACAAGAATGCCCGGACTGAACAGAGGATGTTACACAATGTGGTGTGCTCGGTCCCCACAGAAATCATTTCCATCTTTCCCGTTATTCCTGATTGCACAGGCTCATGTGGTGGGCTGGGTAGTATCTAAAATATCCTCCACCAGAACACAGGTCATGAGAAATTCTGCTGAGAAAGAGTTCAGACACCCTCCGGCACGACGGCATCCCTGAGAACCACTAACGTGCCTGGGGAAGGGCCGAGGGAGGTCTCCCGAGCAGGCAATAGTCTTCCCATTCTTTTACCTTCTATTCCAGGGTTTCATTCCCAGGCAACCAGGAGCAATTCCCAAATCATTTCTTCCTCCTACATGTTTCCCACCTGGGACAAAGACGCTCGAAGCCAGTGCCATGGCAACCCCATTGGACACACAAGCACTTTGGTTCTTTGGGGGAAATGAAAGTTCTGAAAGGAAGCTGGGAGATAAAGGCTCCTGTTCCTTGTTTCCCACTGTTAGTTAGTAATTACAAAAATACTTTCATCTCAAGTGCTCTCTGGGTGACTAGGTTGTCATTTAAAAAATACTGTGATACGAAGAGGAGGATGAAATAGGAAAGCTGTGAGCACATTACCACGCTGTGTAACCTCCACACTCAAGGTTGGTTGTCATCATTCTACCACAGGAAAAGAAAGTGCATGGAAAAAATCACAGCAGAATGAACAGGAGGAAAGATAAATCGAATTCTCAGCGATCAGCTTGAGCAGAATATGATCCAAACCCCGCCTCGTCATCCTACTGACATCAACCTGAGTCTTCCCACCGACTCCAGAAGACTTGGATCAGGCTTTTATGTTTCTGAAATACAATCTGGGTTTTATTTTACCACACTCCTGAGTCTGACTCAGTAGAACTTGCACAGAAGGCCTCCTGGGTGCAAATCTGATTGTAAATTCCACAGTCCTTTGCCTATTTCTGTTGTTTCTTGGATGCTTTCAAGGAATAAGGTTAATGATCACACATCTTGGTCATGTTTCACAGCTTATTATCAAAGAGCAGTTTCTTTTCATCCTGCTCAGACAGAATGATATCATTGTTGTTCTTTCAAATCCTCCCAAAATCAGGCTTTTCCTGAGAGAATGTCTTTCCATTCCTAAATGAAAGGTTGTTTCGGTGAGAAAATCCTAAAGATTTATTTAAATAATGTTTTAACATGACAGCCTCACACATTGTTATATTTTTTTCTGTCTGCATAGCTTGCTTGCTCTCTGACTCTCAGACATGGACTCTTTGATCTTTATTTCTTTTTGCCCTTAAGAGTAACTATTTTTTGCTTTAACGTACATTATTTGGGAATAACGCTCACAACATGAACACTGACCATGAGTACCTGCAGTACTCAACTCAAACGAGAAGCACCGATGTTCGGTGTCTTTAGGATCAAGACTTAAATGACTGGGGAAGTCGAGCTTATAAGTGTCATCCCAGGGCAATCCGACATGGAAAAGCTGTCAGGAGACTGTCGGGTGTATTTACACCCATGGAGAACTCTAGACATTGTCCTGCTCTGGGACAGGATTCCCAGACCAGACCTAACCAGATGCTCATCCCAGATGTTTAAAAACAAATGTCCAGTGTCTCATCCTACCACATTTCAGAGTTTTTTCAATAGCTGGGATTTCCCAGGGGAGGCCTTGGCTTCCATCTCACAGAAGAGGAAGAGCTTCCTCTGTCCAGAGGAACCAACCCGAGCTCAGCACTTCAAACCAGCAAACAGACCCACCCTGTGTGATGGAGGTCACAGGGACCAGGAAGGACTTGGGGTTTATAAAATGATTTGAACAATCAGTGGTCAAGACCCAGTGCTTCCCTGCACTGCCCCACTTGGCAGAAGAGAGATCAGATTCCAAGGAATACAGTCAAACAAGACCCTCTGAATAACCAGACAGATTACCCATGACATATAAATAGTCAATCCTGCCACCAGTCTGTCAGAATATGGGAAATTATCCACATTTCCCTGATATCACAGACTGAGAGGAGAGGCATTTTATAAGCATAAAAGATATAAAACTATGCACTTTTCCCTGGTATCAAAACAACCCCCAAGTAGTCAGGGCCATTTACATGCAGGAGATCCTATTCACACCAGAATGATTGAAAGGAGTGAGCTATAAAAAGGCAATAATTAATGAAGGGGTCCTTTAAGGAGCCTGAGTTGGGTGTGCACACACACAGAGAACAATTCCCCACAGGAATGGGGCAGGATTTCCCCATTTCTGATTTCTGGAGTGTCTCATATAAAGCACTTCTAAAGAAACCAATCTCTACACAAAGTAAATGATGAAACCAGTACATGCAATATGCTGCTGTCATTTCCTAAAGAGGCTATCCAGAGACACGGATACCATAGGCAGGAATCAGCACAGGGTGCTTCTTTGGGGTGAAGGCTGAACCCACACTACCCAGTAGCTCGAGGTATCCCAGTATCTTCCGCAGAACCCCAGATTTCTGGTTCCCAGCTGTGACAGCTCACTGACACTTCACCCCAAAGAACAGCCATAAATAAAGAGACAAGGATAGATGTTAAGTGTGCTAACTTCCATGAGAACACAGTATATGAACCAATTAATGTCCCTTGCACTGTGATCACAGTTAAAACCTTGCTCTCAGCATGGCAGTTTTTCCACTTAAAACTCCTACGCTCGCTCCGTCCCACTGTTTGAACAATGTCCAACCAATTCCCAAATGCTATAATATCCTGCAGGAATTCCAGATGTCCTGTCAGAATGAAAGCTCTTCCACATAGCTGGAACTGGAAGCTTTCCTCTTAGGAAACTGGTTTTTTGTAGGGAGAATAGGCCGCAGCGTGTCCCGTGTCACCGTGGAGGAAAGGCTTTCACAGCATTTCCCAGCTTTTGCAACTACTTCACTGACAATGACAGCTTTAAGTACTTTTTTAACTTAATGACTGTTTTGTTGAGTCATCTGTCATCTGTTGCTGAGAACTTGGATTTTTGTCTGTGCTGGCTGAACTCCCAAACCACCAGCAGACCGTCCTCTGCGTCACTGCCTCCGGCCCGGGCACAGAGGTGGGAGCAGAGCCAGAGAAGAACGAGGAAGATGTCCGTGGCATCGATATGCCGCTGACAACTCCACCACTGCAAACATTTCCTCAGGCTCCACAGGCTTGGGCAGCTTGCTATAACCTTGGTCATGGAATTGCTTAGGTTGGAAAAGCCCTCCAACATCACTGAGTCCAGATGTTCCCCCAGCAATGGCTAGGCCACCACTAAACCATGTCCCCAAGTACCACATCTTCGTGACTTTTAAATCCCTCCAGGGGCAGTGACTCTGGGCAGCCCAATCCATGAAGAAATTTTTCCTAATACCCAACCTAAACCTCCCCTGACACAACTTGAGACCAGTTCCTCTATACCTGTCACTTGTTACCTGGGAGAAGAGACCGAATCCCACCTGGCTCCAATGTCCATTCAGGGAGTTTTGACTTCCTTTCTGAGAAGGTCTCCCTGAACCTCCTCTTCTCTGGGCTAAACTCCCACAGATGCACGAGCTAAACTGGAATAACCTTGCTGGGGCACCAAAAGCCAAGTAGCTCTAGTTCTGTGTGTTGCATGTTATTGCTCTTTATTTCCCAAACCCTTTCAAGTTCCATCAACATGCGAACACAACATAGGAACAGGAATTTGAGAAGCTGAGAGATGCTGAAAAACAGGCAGAGCGCTGACAGGGAGCGGAGCTGCTCTTTCATCCTCAGCCCAGAGGCTCAAAATCCTCAGTCCCCCCCAGTGCAACGCCTTGGCTCGTAAGGGGTTGTGCAAAATTAAAAAAAACACACAAGCAAATGGATTAAACTACACCATAATTATTCTCAGACATGATAATTACTCTCAGATGGACCAACCGCATTATCTTCAAGGCAGAGGGAAATCCTCGGATGTGACAAAATATATCCGCCCCACACAAGTGCCTTCAGATTGCCTGAACTGCAACCAGTAGGAGGAGGAAAAACAGTAAATTGGCACAACTTCACCGTTACTTGGAAACAAACAGGACCCAAACTTTAAACAGGAGTTGTGTGGTCTCTTTCCAAAGCTTCCATAGGCTGGAGTCACCCGGAACAGATCTGCAAAGAACCCCCACAGGGTACTGTACCTTCTGTGTGGATGTCGGGGAGCGTGTCAGGAGGATGCTGCGCTACCGCCGACCGCCGGTACACCATGTGGATCCTTCCCTTCTCCTCTTCCATTTGCTTTCCTCTTTCCAAGGGCTCAATGAAGTATTCATCCTCATCAGTTCTTATCATTCCAGCCTGGTGAGGAAGAGAGAAAGCATGTCCATGTCACTGGAGAGCCTAAAGAGGCTCGACAAGCAAATATCAAGGGGGTGCAGAGTATAAAACGCTTGGAATATTACTGTAACCACCAGATTTCTTTTTCCTCTCCCCCAAATTTCATCAATAAGAAGAACTTGAAATTTTCCAAGTGAATGGAGGGAGAGAGGCAGAAGCAGGTACTGCATTTTTAAGTGAATCTTCCCTGTAAACTGTACTGCCAACCAAGTGTTTCCTTCCCCCCAGGCAGGTGCTCGGAGCACGTACTTTTCAAGGCTCCCTTGGAGCAAAGGCTGCGGTGGATTTTCAAGAAAGAACTATGTAGTGGAAATTTTTTAATTTTTTTCCACAAAAACACATTGATGGAGCAATCCAGGAAAGCACAGTCTGCAATCTTGGAATGCTATTAATTTTACTGCTTTTTTCTTCTAAATTAAGGGCGTTCAGAATTTCCACCCGCTGAAGGAAGCAGGGTGGAATCTGTGCTGCTGTGGAGTTCTCTAGAGCTGTCCTCTGTATTCTGGGAAAATGGGAAGACAACGGGACCACCAAAATCCAAAAGCAGCCTTTGGGGCACAGCGGCTGGAATAAACCTGCCTGTTCCCAGAACCATCTCAGCCCTGAGGCTTGGGGAAGTGGATTAACTTCCTGGCTTTCCTATAAACTCTCTTCTCCCAGGGGAGAACCCAGAAAAAAACCTGCCCAAGGTCCAGTCAGCATCCCATGTGCACCCACCTTGCTCCCCAACATCTATGTTTGTCTTTAAATGACTCCTGAACATTAACATTAACATTTCATCCCTGCATCTCTTTCCGTCCTTCTTGATCCAGGAGCAAACCGAGGGGATTCTGCGGAATTAAAGCGATGCAGGAGCAAGTGCTGCTGGAGTTCATAATAAAAGGTAACTGGAGCAAGGCCAAACCCAGCCTGGCCCAGACAGCCCACCTAGGAGGACTTCCCAGAGGACACTATGCCTTGCATCCTTTACTGGACAGTCCACGGATAAAACAAAACCTGGGAAAATGCATATAGTTGGGTTTTTTCCCCATGCAAAAGACACAGACAAGAATAAGGGAATTAGCAACAATATAAAGCCTTGAGAAAATAACCTGCAAGAGCAGGTTACACTAAGGAATCACTTCCCCAGCCAAAATCAACAGCATTTAAGGGGGAACATGATTCCCTATAAATATGCATGGGGTGGTTGCTGGAAAAGAGGAAAGAGCCCTTCATTCAGGGAGCACAATGGAGAGCTGTGGAGTGGTCATTAATGGCCACATTTAACTTTGGTGTTACACATTGGGGTGGGATTTCCAGAAGTATTTTAGGAAGTCAAACACCCTGTTTGTAGTGGTTTGCAGTAAGGGAGAGGCAGTTAATTCCCAGGTGAGTTTTAGAAAGGCCACCCTGAGTGTCAGGAAGTGAAAGGGTTTGTTCAGCAGTCACACTGTTGGCCATTATCGAGTGCTGTTAAAACTGATGTTACCTGAGTGTTACCTGAGAGTAGGAAAGGCCTTGGGTTCTGCTCCCAGTCTCCATCCCAAACTCTGCTGGTATCTGTATTCTGAACACCTGGTGTTCTTTTAAGACACAGGATCTCCCACAGAGAAGATAATGCTATAAATTATGTTTTTAATTGTGCTGAGTGCCTTTGTGCCACAAAGAAATAGTTTTTCAAACACTGATGTGATCCTCCAGGGAACTGAGGCGTTAATTAGCAGCTATTTCTCCTAAGCCAGCTCTGAACAGCGAGAGAACTTGAACTGTAAAGCTGTTTTAAGCAAATCAGAGACCCAACATGGAAATATTTGCCAATTTCATTCTTTTCCTGGAAATTCAAGATCCACAGAGCTTTCCTGCACCCCCCTATGAGAATCTTCATTTGTACTGCGGCACCTTTTCTCCGTCTCGGGATCCGCACCCCTTCTGTCCCACACAGCAATGTGGAAACACCACGTGCTGGGTCTTGGCTGGCAAGATTTGAAACAGGGTAGATAAGGAGCTTAAAAAATTGAAGTTTAACATCACATTCAAGGCTCTATATTCATGTCCAAGCAGAGCAGGCTGTCAACAAGGTGGAAGCAGATTAATAAGCAGGCTGAGTTTGCTCAGCAGCAGGAGGCTGTCTGTAGGAAGCTGAGCTGCACTGGTCATCCATGGCAAGAAAGGAGCAAGAAAAAATCAGGAATAAGCACAGGGATCTGAGGATGCCAAAATCCCCTTCCCTCTAGAAGGAAGTTCCAACTTGGGACCCTTCAGTCACACAGAAGTGCAAATATGGAGTAATAAAGCCAGGTTGTGCTGTTGGATTCCACCTGGAAGGAAGCATGGGAAGAGCACAGCTCTCACCAGAGCACACATGAAGCAGGCACGTGTGAAAGAGTCAGGGTTAGAAGGAATGCTGAAGACCCATCTTGTTCCACCCCCCTGCCATGGGCAGGGACACCTTCCACTAACCCAGGTTGCTCCAAGCCCCGTCCAACCTGGCCTTGGACACTTCCAGGGATGGGGCAGCCACAGCTTCTCTGGGCAACCTGTGCCAGGGCCTCATCACTCTTAGAGTAAACAATTTCTTCCCAACATCTAATCTAAACCTTCCCTCCCTGAGCTTAAGGCCATTCCAACTAAATTTCCATTCTATGAAAATTAAACCCTAAACATCTTAAAAATTAAAAGCAGAAATGTGTATCTGAAACATATCTGGAATATCAGCACTACCCCACTCCCCCTCTCAGAACCAGGACACGGGAACCAGTTCCCACTCTGGGCTGCACATCAGTCATGCAGTTCGTAGTGAAATGTCGAACAAGGGTCTCTGCACATGGAAAGTTCAGCTCAGGAAGTTCCGTGTGCCATCCCACATCATTCCAGCCAGCATCAGCCTTGATTTCCCCTTCCACCAATGCCAGGACTGCAGCGAAGAGCTCAGCGGTCAAACCAACACAAGGCTCTGCCTCCTGGAAAACGCTTCCTTCTCACCATTCTATCCATGGAATCGGAAAACATTTCCAGGGCTCTTCCTCCACTCCTCATCCCTCCCTTTTTCCCCGCTGGACAATCACAGGTAGCTGACAGCTCTATCCTGCCCCATACTAAATAGAAGCCCTACTGAAAAGCATCAAGAGCTCTGTGTTCCCTCAATTTAATATCCCAGCCCTGGCCAAGCAGACACTGCCTCCTGCCAAGACAAACACCTGGGCCGTGGAATGGGGAGGGGGCAGGTCCTGGAGACAGCCCTCCAGTCTAAACTTCTTAAGGAGTCCAGAGAAACATGCTTTTATAAAAGAGGTGCTGCCTCGTCTGAAAACACGGATTCAGCCCCAAAACACTGCTACCTTTCACCCTCTCTGTTGGCTTAAGGTGGGTTCAGGCCGGTGACTGTGCAGAACCTGCGTCACACCTACCTGCTGCTCCGCTTCCCAATCCAAAGGAGAAAAGCTTTTGGAGTTGCACCGAACACTGCTTGATTTATTGGAAGAAAAGCAAAGAGAAAAGCTTCGCCCACAGTACATTTCCCTTTGCCTGCCTCCCCCAAAACTGAGCCACAGTGGGTGGACACGGCTCCTAAGTTTGTGTAGCTCCAGGGTTATACCCTCAGTTCCTTGGGTGGATATTATTTCTCGTGCCTCGTGGGATCCATATTTTGACAAGAATCAACTGATTCTCTGGGTTTCTTTACAAAAATATTCTAGAAGTTTCTGAAGTTGTAGAGTTTGCCTACGATGCTCCTCTTCAGTTCGTGCCAGGGCCTCACCACCCTCACAGGGAAGAATTTCTACCCAATACCCCACCTAACCCTGCCCTCTGGCAGTGGGAAGCCATTCCCCCTTGTCCTGTCACTCCAGGTCCTTGTCCCAAGTCCCACACTCTGGCAGGTAAGGGAACTCAGGCCCCACTGGAAGGGAAGGGAAGGGGAAGGTGAAAGGCATCCAAAAGGATGTACTTCCCTCCCTCCACATCTTCTGCATGTTAAAGTATTTATGGCCTCAACATACTTGGCATACAAAGAAATACTACACGTTAGAGGAATGCTGGAAAAAAGTAATATGGCAGCGCTCTGCACAGTTTGGAGAAACAGATGTTATGGATCCAGTTGCCAGGTGCCTACAGAGGAGGTTTGCAGATGGAATTCCTCCTTCCCCATGGATGGGTCTTCAGTTGCCATGGAGGTGTCCAGAGCTCGGGGCAGACACCATGGTTTTGGGGTAAAACATCCCCATTTACTGACCCTCCAGCTCCAGTACCCTTGGAGTGATTCCCAGAGGAGCGAGCAGGAATTCCACAGCTCATTTTCCCTCTCTGGAAGATCGGTGTGATACAAAATCCATGTTTTATCACATGTTTTATCCTGGCAATGCATCCCAGAACTAAAGCAAGAGCTCCTCTATCATTTTAGGCTCCATTCTTGAAGGGTGTTGAACACAGCACAGAGGGTTGGGATTTTTCTTACGAATTAAAAACATGAAACCCGTTTCTGAGTCCAATGAAATATTCAAAGAGGACACACCGCTCAGGCCTCGCAGCCACCTGAATTACTCACCAGCTTCTGACTAATCACCTAATACCAGATTTTTAAATCAAAAATCTTCTGCAACTGTGAAGAAAAAAAAAAACAACTTATTTGTTCAACCAAATACCAGGATGAAGATTCAGAAACAGGATGAAAACATAGGAATGTTTAATATCCTCTTCCAAACTATGGGCACAATTTAGGAAGGAGCAGATAAGACACACTCATACTAAAATACTGAATCTCATCTGCCCAGAGGAATCGAAGCCTCTCAACACACTCACTGTTGTATCACTTTAGGAAGCAAAAGGCATTTGGAAGAGCCACCAAATTAACCAAAATTCTGTTGAATTTTGGACAAAAAAAGAAAAGAAATTGCAGCATATTACTGGGTCACTGCAATGGGCTGAAATGAGTCTTTTTAGCCTCCTCTATGAACATCCGTAAGAAAATTCCTTTATGCTGAAATTTCTCATGCTTGGTTTTGATCCAAACGTTGGGTTTCTTTCTTCCCCTTTCAGAAAGTCTAAGAAAACTCAGTGGAAGTCCTTAAGAGTTATATGAAAGCAGAGAGAAAAAACAAACTTTGCTTTTATGTGGAAAAATATGTCTCTATTTTTTGTTCTTGGAAAACCTACCGGGATTCATTTTAACAGCCACGCAGAGCTGGCAGGCCAAGTGCTTTGTCCTTAAAGAAGGAATAGTGAGTTTAAAATATCAGTTATTAAAGAGTAAAAAATATGCATGGAACATGCTCAGAGCAGTCAAGCTCCCCGATCCCAGCATATCTCTGCAGAAATATTTACTGAGCACACGGTTTGTCTCTGTGGCAGATAAAGCAGGGCTTTGCTAGGAACTATTTCGTGGTGAAATGGCACAGGAGACAGCAGAAATCACTTACAGGGCTGCCAGTGCTGTGGTAAACCTTGTGTTTTCCCAGCTCCTGCAGTCGTGGGATGACACCAGTCACAGATTCCTCTAAAGAGTGGAAAGGAAAACACAAAGCGAGGATATCTGATACCCTCTGAAGAGGGGAAAATAAGAACTGAATACTTCAAAACTACAAAGTAAATAAAATTGTGCCAAAGGATGAAGATCTCATCATCTGGAGGTCACCAGCGCTGTGTCCACTGCGGCACACTAAAGAAACATGGATTTATCTGCTACCTTTCCAAGGTAACAGAAAATTCAGTCCAAATTACATGTGAGGAAGGCTCATCTCCTTCAGATATAAGTCAGGAAGGAGACAAGACTGATTTCCATTCCCTTGGAACACTCAGTGGATCAAAAGCTAGGAAGCACCCAAGCCTGTAATATTTACATCAAACTCATTTGAAATTGGTTCTATACTCTTGCAGAAAAAAAACCAAAAACCAAAACCAACTATGGTAAAGTCCCTCAAAGGAAAATGAAAAGTAGTTTTACACATTTGATCAGGTATAAAAGAAAAAAAAAAACAAACAAATGACAGTGGGATTTGTCTGAGGTCAGGAAGTTAATTTAGTGTTGTGTGGTTGTAGTTTATTAAAGCTCTCAGCCAAGCTGCAGAAGCACTCAATTAAAACCACGTATCTCTTTAAAATAGAAGCGAAAGCAAAGATTTTTTTAACAGGAACAATGGTACTGCAGTTTTTGCCACCATTTCAAGAAGCTCCTGATGAAACATGAGGGCAGGAGATGGAACCAACTGGCTTTTCTTTCCCTGACTCTTTCAGAGCCTGGCTCGGAGTGCAGTGCTTACAGCATGACCCTCCCAAACAAACCAGGAACAGGTAAGAGCAGACAACCCCTTTTTCTCAATGACCCTGCACAGCATTTTCTTCCCAGTCGTGTTTCCTGCCCCGTGTTTCCTGCCCCGTTGCAAACCCCAGCCCATGTGGCTCGGGAGCCAAATTCCAGCTCCAAGTGCGTCCAGCGCTGAATAAACACGGGCCATCAAAACAGCCACTCTGAATATGGTTTCTGTCCCTCCACTCCACCGAGGGCACTCCCAGCCTCAGCCCCACCTCCCCCATCAATGGGAACTTTGAGAGAGCCCCCAAGGATTAAGCTGGAGAACATTGGCTATTTCAGTAGCTATTTACTTTCCTTTCCTCAGACACTCGCTTTCCCGCAGGTGACACGTGGAGGCAGGACATGAATGAGGAATGAGAGCCCAATTCATGGGCTCTGTGTGTGTTATCAAGGCTCCACACAACTTATACAATCTGGGGTTTATTACTAAAGCGATAAAAAAGGCTTGTACTTAAGTCATTTTAATAAGCTTGGGCTATTTTATAAACTGTTAGTTGTGAGCCTCCAGGAATCAAAAAACTTAAGAAGCGCACACTGCTCTGGGAACAAAGAGCAAAAAAATCCAGAAAGGAAATTCTCTGTCCAAGTGCCCTAAAAGAAGTGTTTTGGGAAAATGCATTGCCAGGACTACAAGGTGGGATTCAATATCAGCTACAAAAGAGATATCCAGAGCAGCACCCAGCCACCAGCAGTTTGTTCCAGACCATTTTTAACCGCATACTCACCTGGAACAACAGTTCCAGCCCCTACATATATTGCTTAAAGGGGAGGAATTATATGTAAACCCTTGCTTTGCTGCAAAGAGCCATTTTTCAAAATCAGAAATAAACAATAAATGAAAGTCTGAAGGTGTGGCAATCAAGCCCTTGAAAATAAACACTAAAAACTTGTGCAGCACCATGTCCAGACACCTGGATCCCTGTGTCTGTACCACAGCAGCCATGGACACAAACCTTGGCCAGGGCCCTGCAGGGTCCACTCAGGCTCCAAGAGCCTGGGCTTTGCTGGGAATCACAAGCCCTGGTTTTAAGCAAGGAATTACTGCAATCAAAGCGATGAGGGGGAAAACCGAATTTCTGCAAAGGTAGATTTCAAATCCCTCACTGGAATCTGCTCCCAGGCCCCTTCTGGATCTTTCCTTCTCCCCCTGAGAAATCACACTTGGAGAAGGCTAACAGAGGGGGAAAAACGGAATTCTTAAATTTGTCCATGTTTTTGAAAAACCTATTACACAAACAGACTGCAAATTTTCGTGCTATGAGATGTGTTTTGGGCCACTTTGGCCTACATGAAGTCGACAGCAGTAGATATGCTACTTGTATACCTATCCAGTTTTTCCTGTGACCACAATCCATTTGGAGTAAAAGGAGAAGGAGTGGCAGCCTGCAGAAAAATGATCATTTCAGAGGAGGACTCAGTGGTTCGATCAGCCTTCAAAACAAAAAGGATACAACCACGTGGAAACTCTGAGCACCACCCTTTTTATACTTGCTACTATTAGTTGTAAATGAGAACAGGAGAAATGCAAGGCAGGGGGAGAGGAGGAGACACAAGGGTTTGGAAATGAGGCAAATCTATCACTAGACCAAATCTGGCCCTGTTAGAAAAGCTTACAAAAACAAACAAGAAGAGATAAGTGGAGCCTGAGCAAACATCTGCATCAACTTGGACTGCACTCCAAGAAGTAAAGATTAAGCATCCATTTGCTTTGAGCGACAACTCCAAGGGCAAGCAAAGTAGGTGCATAAAAAAAGTCTATATTATATTATTTTACACTATATATACTTGAGTTCAAGCCCCACAGCCTCCCTTCTCAATCAGTGCTTCTCCCCTCTGCCTTTTACACAGGAATCCCCGAGTCCTGAATAAGCATTTTTCCAAGTTTCTGGAGCTCCTGCCCTTTGAGAAATCCTCTTTCCTATGGATTGCTGGGACTGAAGAGTCCGTAGGAGCCTGTGGGAAGTGCCACCCAGCAGAGAGGTGATGGGGATGGAGTGCAGCTGCAGCCCATCAATCCCAGTTCGTAAGTCCTGCCAAGTGCAGCGAAACGCCAGTGGTGAGAGCAGGCAGGGCCGGGCACAGCAGGTCACAGGGAGGGAATTACTGTGGGAAGAGCACAGGAGGGCAGGGCAGCAGGAATATCAGAGCAGTAAATCAGCCTAAGACGCTGCTGCCATCTGCCCAGAGTGGCACGGAGCCGCTTCCATCTCCCCAGGCTTTATCCTGGTTTCCTGTGCTCTGCCCTCCCAGGAGGTCCAGGATTACCAAATGTCCCCCTGGCCACAGACCCCAGCCTGGACTGGGAAAGGCCTCCAGACCCAAGGGGACGGTTCCAAACCCAAAGCTCAGCAAGAGTCTCCTGTGCACTACAAGCAGATGCTCAGCAGCAGTCCAAGTGTTTGTCTCCAGAATGCTATTCCAATACACTGGGAGAAAACACCAGTGGCTCCTAGAAAGCTGTTTCTCCATTTAGGAACTCTAGTCTTGCCAGCTTGGGGGTAATCAGGCTGAAATAACACGTTTAGAACCAACACAGGAACAAGCAATAAGCCTTAATACTTCAGTCCTGATGGAACAAGGGCAACAAAAAAGCATTTGAAACAAATCAGAATGCCCTGAAACTCCTTGGATCCCACATGCCTCAACTCCAGCAGATTTTCAAAGCTTTTCCTGAAGCAAGGCTAAAGGCTGTGCAAGTACCTGTAGTCTGAGATACTCCAGCCTGCAGTTGTCAAAGGAAAGCAGCTGTGAACACACACAGACATGTTTCTTCACATCTCCATATCCTTAGAAAAAAGGGATGGCAATAAGCAAGTGAGGAATAATCCATCACAAGTGATAGATCTGAGCAGATTTGTTTGGGTTTTTTAATTCCTGATGGTTGGCCTGTCTTCCAGGACTTCCCTGGTTTGGCAGCTGAACACTGCAAGCCAGGCGGACTCCCCGAGCATCCTCCATTTGCAAACAGCTGTACTTCCAAATGAGAACACTCAGCACTGGGTCTGAAGGCCATGGAACCCCAGTAAACAAAACAAACCCAAAATAGTTTCCAATAAACAAAAAAATAAGTCTCATTTTCCTTGGAATCTGAAGTCAAAGACTAGAGGTTCATTGCACTGGGCCCAGCCCTTTGATTTCAAACCAGCAAGGTTAATGCTCTAGGAGAAACAGAAACCAGCATTCCCACTTGGCATTGCATGGATGTGAATATAAACCAGATCCCAGCTCAAACACAAAGGCACTCGTCTACAAAAACATCACAGTGGAAGCACAAGCTAAAGGCACCACACAGCAACACCTGCTCAGGAAGCTAACTGAGAAACTGAGCTCATTTTCTCTACAACAACGGGTAGAAAAGTGGTTTAAGCCATTGTTTGTGAATGTTGGGCTTGCTGCCTCCTCTTCATTTACAATGTGAACCAGTTGTGGTGGTTTTTTGAGGCTGGCACCTTCCACTCCCCAAGGATTCTGACAATAAATATCACTACTTTGATGAAACAACAGCAGAAATATCCAGCAGAAACCTGTGGAAGCCCCAGCTTCCTGACACCCAGTGAAGAAGACAAGAGGCAGCTCCTCCCTGACTAATGAAGTGTTCTTCTGCCATGACAAGTGCAGGCACATGCACATGTGGGCTTTTTAAATAAACAGGATTATTTTCCAAGGGAGATTAAGCAGATGCGAAGATAGCAATTTGCAAAAGTGATGGCACACAGACAACTTCCACTGCAGAAGTAGATATGCAAACTATTTCAAAACAAAGTGTCCAAATATTTGGGGTTTTAAATGTAAGTTTAGATTGAAGAAAAGACTGTGGGCAGAATCTTGCTTTACTAATGCAAAAGGCAATTATTCCATATATTTACAATCAAGCAATCAAAATTTAGCTCCCAAGTGCTCTTTTCCTGTTACTTATGATATCAAGCTTCTTTTATAAGCTATACACTGTGCAAATTGCTACTCCAGTGATTCCCTTCACTTTCTCCCAAGAGCTCAGAACCCAGCTGGCTACTCTGGAGAGTGTCTAAATTCCTTTGAAGTCAAAAATAAATCTCTCCAACAGACATACACATGGCCTTAGAATTTCTCACTCTTGTTCCAGTTTCTGTTAAGCCATATTATCTCATCCTTCACATCTTTGGGAAACACTGAGGATCAAATATTCTAGCTGGGTTAAGAGACACACAGTACAGCAACAGAGAAGCCAGCAATGGTAACTGCAAGTTCCTTTTGCTACCTCTGGAGATGCCAGGAGAAAAAAAAGCATTAAATAACTCTTCAGGATTATTTATTTATGTCACACTCACATGATTAGTGCTCCCAGAGATGTAACAATGGCTCAGGTTGTGACAGAGACAAGAGCGACCCAGGAGCATTTATCCACACCTCTCTTCAAAGATAAAAGCCCACATTCTCCTAGTCCAGTCCCCAAAACCATGGAAAGTACATGAAGTGCTTCTCCTAGGTGCTATGAGAAAAAAAGGACACCTTCCACTATCCCAGATTGCTCCAAGTCCCACCCAACCTGGCCCTGAATGCTCCCAGGGATGGGGCAGCCACACCTGCTCTGGGCAACCTGTGCCAGGGCCTCACCGCCCTCAGCCAACAATTTCCTCCCAGTATCCCACCTTACCCTGCCCTCTGTCAGTGTGAGGCCTTTCCCCCACCAAAAAGTCCCTTCTGGCTTCATTTAACTGCAAATACCCCAGGAGCAGCTTGCCAGCCACATGGCAATCTCTGCCGGAGCTGCTGCACTCCTCAGTCTAATTCCATTTAATCCAATTTCTTGTCTTCACGTGCTGTCTCCACACAACAACTTCATTCAGGATTACTGCTAAAATCCAGCTCCCGGTCCCAGGGTCTCATTCACTGGAAGGATTCCATCAGAAGCTGCATCTAGCCAGGCAGATGTCTGCTTGGCCTTCATAAACATAGCACACTGACAACAGATTTTCCTAAAAAAACCCACCAAAAGCCCTCCAAAACACACCAAACTGATATAAGTTATCACCTCTGGTCAAACCACCACCAGTATTTCCTTGCTTTAAGCAAGGGAAGTCAAGGAATTGCAGTCTGAATGGGTATTTGGAGCCCTTTCTGCAGTCACTCCCACAGTAACTCCAGCCTGCTGCGAGGTGGGAGCCTTCCTAGCAAGGACTCATTGCAAAATGGAATCAGATCGTGACCAAGTGGCATGTGAGGGGAAGAGGGAAACCCACTGCCAAGAAGGGATGCCTGGTGCAGACCTTTCCATGTGACTGCTGTCCCGAACAGCAGGAGGGTAGCCAGGAGACATTCATCCCCCTGGATGTTGCTGGCGTGTTGCACCGCTGCCCCCACGCCTCACAGAGCACAAGGTGAGTATTGCTGGCTGGCTTTACCACGTGACTGAATCCAGGAATGGTGTGTGGGTTTCATATATGCCCAGCCTTTCACTCTGGGATTTGGGCATCAGCTGAGCCACAACAAAATCCCAAGCGTTCGCAACCAGGCTGAGAACAAACCCTTAACAGATGTGACCCACTCGATTCTCATATGACACCTCCTGATGAAACAAAACTGCATCTAAGAGAACACAAAGTGTGCTTACTTTATAAATAAACTCTTTAAAACTTAAAGCTGCTATTCTTGGACTATAGGAGAACCTGTGATTTTGCTACCTGAGAGTGCTACAGAGGGATGATCTGGATGCCAGATTCTAAATTCAGTCCTCAAAAGGTCACCTTTTACATTTAAAAATGTCTTTGTTATTAATTTTCCTGTTTGTAACACCTCATGAGAGTAAAAAGGACACCCAACAAGACACATGTCACACCGGTGACATGAAGGGCTTTGCTCATCAGCCTCAGAGGAATTATCCCAAAGTAAAGCAGTAGGATTGTCCCCATCAGAGTTTTCTAAGGGATTTAAGTTCTGTGAACGACATCATTAGCAAGGTGTGGTTAAAAGCAACAGAAGCTGTGCACCGAGCAGCAAACACCAGACACAGGAGCTGTGAAAGCAGCCTTACCAGCCCGTCACAGTTGCTGATGGCCACCGCAGCTCCAGGGATGTCCGTGATGTCCCCCACGTAGGCGCAGTTGGTCCACAGGGGCTCCCTCTTCCACAAGCGCTCCGTAGCAGTCCCAGCGTGACTCGCGTTCCCACCATCGCTCCCAGTTTGCACGGAGTCTTCGTACCACTCCACCACGGCCTCGGGAGCCAGCAGGCGAGTGTTGGGCTTCAGCCGGAGGTGGAATTCCCTGCCGAAGGCAGTGACGTTGAAGTAGAGCTGTCTGGGGCTCTGGGACACCTCCCGCGGCGCTCGCCGTTGGTGACTCGCAGAGAGGATGTTGGAGCTGTAGCTTCCGTCTGCATTGGTGCTAATGGGAATCACCAAACCGTACGGTCTCGGCCTGCTTTTTCGGAATTCTGCCAAGAGAAACAGCCAAAAACCAAACTCAAATTAGAACAAGAGCATGAAACGAGCCTTAAGACTCAAGGACCCTGCTACCTCACACCTCCCCTTCCAAAATTCCCAACCGAGGATTCCTGGTCAAACTACCAACACAGGAAAATGTAAGGCACATGTCACTGCTCCTCCCTTATCATGGAATCACAGAATAGTTTGGGTTGGAAGGGACCTTAAAGACCATCCAGTGCCACCCTCTGCCATGGGCAGGGACACCTTCCATTGGACCAGGCTACTCCAAGCCCTGTCCAACCTGGCTTTGGACACTGCCAGGGATGGGGCAGCCACAGCTTCTCTGGGCAACCTGTGCCAGGGCCTCATCACCTCACAGGGAAGGATTTCTTTCTATTACTTGTTATTATAAAACTTAAGAGAGAAACCCCTGAAATATTCACTGACATTTATCTGGGCAGTTCCCTGGGGTTCAGGTTTGCTCCACAGTCCCAGGAGAGGCAGCGACCCTTCCCAATTCCCCCTAAGAAATGCCACACAGCTCCACTGCACACCTGGCACAGAACTGCTCGCTCCTGTGTCAGGACCCCCAGTGAAGATTTTGAAAATTAAGTGGCAGGCTTGGTTACAACCACAATTTGCACACAGGTTACTCAGGAAATACGAACAGGGAAAAAATCCAGTGGATGTCACACGCCATTGATAAATTAATCCATGTCAGCAATGGTAAAGGCAAAAACTTTTCCCTCTACAAATCCCCTTACCCAGCAACTTGCTATTGCCTTTCCTCTGACTGACAGAGATCAAAAAGAACAGAGAAGCTAATTATTTAAAAAACCCCACAACACAGAACTGCACAAACTACCTACACCCTGCAGTTCAGTGCAACAGAGAGGAGCCACAACCCCAGCAAACCCACAGTGCTGGTAACACCAGAGCAGCTCAGTGGCACGACCCTTGGCCAAGGCAACGTGTCTTCAAGTAATGTCACCTCGGTGTAAAACAAACCCGTCACACGAGTTTATCTTTGCGGTGGGGCCTCTGTAAGGTGGGAGCAATCGGGATACTCGGTGTCCCATTTCCAGGCTGTAAGAGGAGATGGGCCAGGTCAAGCTGTGGGGCCACAAGCTGCTCCCAACGGGACCAAGGCCTAAGCCTAAGCCACCAGATTCCACTATGTGAGAGCTAAAGACACTTAGCACCAAAACAGTTATTGCC
This sequence comes from Corapipo altera, assembly GCF_003945725.1. Taxonomy (NCBI): domain Eukaryota; kingdom Metazoa; phylum Chordata; class Aves; order Passeriformes; family Pipridae; genus Corapipo; species Corapipo altera. Next base: position 51,461 of record NW_020885098.1, read on the forward strand.
TAGCTCCTCTCCTCCTGGGAGAGCTGGTGAAAGCAATATTAGAGTGATATTACTGACAATTCCATTTAAAAACCTCCAAGATTGGGTGGCTCTGATGGTAGCACTAAGTGCCATTGAGAATTCCTCAAACAAATGTACTTAATTAAGCGAGCTAAGTTTTACCTGCTCGCAGTGTGGCTCACACTTGGGCTGAGAATTAACAGAGCAAAAGCTCAGTAGCCAGTCCTCTCTCCTGGTAGCAGAGGCTGCTGCTTTTAAAGGACTCACATTCAGTGAGTAACTTCAGGAGGAAAATGTTCCTAATGGCTTCACAGAACTGCTCGTCATTTTCTTTCAGGCCAGTTACTGAGGAATTTGACCAAAAAACAATGTATGGTACTAGTAGGATGAACACAGACATTTCAATTCTAGCACTACAAATTATCTTAATATACAAATACTATATCCCAGGAATGTGACAAGTCATTTCCAAGCCCACTGCTACCCCACATCCTACAGCCAGCAGCCACAGGGTGGGTTTCAGCAGCAGCCAACTTCACCTACTTCGCCACACATCCACAAGATGAGGTTCTAAAACTGGCATCCTAATTAGGCCATTATCCTTAGGATAATTCCCATTTAAAGCACTGGGAATTCTCAGCCAGGATTGCTAGTCTGTCTCCTTAGAGAAGGGACCAAATTAAAACTCTGAAGCAATTTTTATTAATTAGACACTGGGCCATGCACAGGAGACAGAGCTGTTGGGTTGTACATCCTAACTGGGTCAAAGTAAAATCACTGTTCCTCACATTCCCGGCACTACAGGGCTGGGACTTCATTCCCAGGCTGACATTCCGCCTTTTACCTTGCCGAGATTCCTTGTGGCTTGTTCTTTTCTTTTAAAGCAGGAGGTTCAGTGCACCAGTCTGGTGATCGAATTCTGTGCTTACTGCACAACAGAGAAACTGTTCTGCACATCCCACAGATAAATTCCCACATTTCCACAGGCTGGGGCAAAAAAAAAAGGCTATTTTGCTAATAAGAACAGCCAGCTAGCCACAAGAAGGTAGGAACAAAGGCTGGAAAATGAGAACTGTCAAGGATTTGAGTCAGCAAAAGCCCTTTCCAGAGCCTGTAAATGCTGAGCTAGAAGAGGAAATGCCTTTTGTTCAAAGGCAATTAAAATTAAATGGGACATGACTGAATCCCGAAGACATCTGAACTCCTCCGCTGACTTACATTACCCTTTTTCCACAGACTGCACGCTCCGAGGAAATGCTATTCCAGCTGTAGGTGTTCCCTTTCCTAAGCTAAAATTTCAGAGTCGATGTGCTCTGCTAATTCCAAGTTGACAGAGCTGATCAGAGCAAGAGGAAAAGCACTTAACTGCAAATTTTCTCCATTTTTTTTAAAATCTGGCTTTAAACCGCTGCTCCAGTTGCACAATGTTTAAGTTGAAAGGAAGCACTTAAGAAGGAACATCACATTCTTTCATTGTGTGCCAAAACATAATTAGGTAGAGAATGCCTCTGAAGAGAGCTGTCCCTGCTTTTTCCCCCCCCCCCCTCAAATACTCATTAAACTGTAGAATTAACACTGCTGGCTCTCCCAGGAGTTGTCTTTGCACTGTACAACAGCTGGGATTCCAAAATCCTAAACTTTTTCCTTTTTTATCACTTGCATTTGGAAAACCATTATTTTTTTAGACACAAGATTCTGTGAAATACATTGATCAAAAATTCCTAACGTGGCTGTCCACAGGAGAGTTCCAAATGCCTAAACATCTATTTGAGAAGATTTCAAAAACACAGTCTCAGCAGGGGGACTGGATCTGAGGTGACACCTTGAGAGCACTCCTGTGCAGGCACCTTCTGGCTGGAATTCACAGGCTGTGACACAAACAGATTGCTGGATGGCAGGAAAAGTACTGGGGAAAAAACAGTTACCTGCTGCTGCAGGGATGGAGAGGACAGCGTTTCCAGAGGGAGACTGTGCCACGCTCCGGGAGATCACGCTTCCATTCCGCAGGAAAGCACAATGGGATGACACGGAGCTGCTCTGGTCACTCAGCAAAGTAATGCTTTATAGGACAAGATGGGCTGGAGACCACCAGACAAGCCCAGCAGGGATTTTGTCATCACCATTTTTTGTCCCCATCATTGGCTGGTGGCTTCCAAAAACAAAGAAGCAGTTGTGGTGCCTCTCAACAACCTGCCTCACTCCAGAACTACTGTTTGCTCTTTTTGGCTGCCTTTAGGTGGCAGAAATGCCCACAGAGAAAGACAAGACAGAAAAGGGCAATGGGTTTCTTGAAAATTGCCTCACAACTCGGCACCTGAAGAGGGATGAGACTGTGCTGTACCTGGACACTGCAAGCTGGATGAGTAAAAGCCATGGACTGAAAGGATAGAGGCTGATGTGGGACACGGCTCTGGTGCCCTCATTGCTGTACTTTGCTGTCACTGGCCCCAAGGATACAGACAGCTCAAGAAAAGGCTGATGTGGTGTTTTTGCAGCCTCTGCAGAGCTGCAGGTGCTTTCTGCAGGCAGAAGGGCCTGGCACCATTGTGTCACGGGTCAGATCCCAGATTTCTTACAGAAGTGGCACTGAGAAGTGATGGAGCTGCTGTGTGGGAGGCTGAGGAGAAGGGAAGATGCAGCATAGCCCCAAGCATCAGCACCTTTAGGCTGACTGTGCCACGAGTGACACAGAACCAGTTCCTCCTGACAGCCCCCAGGCACTGCAGCACATTGTGCATGAATGCAGGTAATTAAATGTGGTAACTCCCTGTGCCTGTACTGCAGTCTGTGCTGATATTTAACAAAAATAACCCCCCAGGTGCTTTAGTTTGCCCTATGTGACTTCTCAGGCGAAAAGATCAGCTGCTGACAGCAGCCAGCCCTGGGCCAACTCAAAATACACAACAGCGATGCAAACCGACACTTGGTAGGGGCTCAGAAGTAGGACAGCACATCTGAGACAATCCCAGTGCAGGTTTTACCTTCAAGTCATTAAAATTCTCAGCTGAGGAAGCCACAGTTTGAAGTTGTGGCTGCCCCATCCCTGGAAGTGTCCAAGGCCAGGCTGGATGGGGCTTGGAACAACCTGGTCAAGTGGAAGGTGTCTCTGCCCATAGCAGGCAGTTGGTACTGGATGATCTTTCAAGTCCCTCCCATTCCGAATCATTCTGGAATTCTATGGTTCTGTGCTTTTTGAATCAGAATTTACAGGACCAAATAGAGCCCCAAACATTCCTGAGTACAGCAATGCTGGGGCCGTGAAAGAGAGGAAGGCATTAAAGGACAGACAGTTGTCTTCCAGATTCAGGGAGTTTGCCTGATGTACTGTGTAATTTAAAAGATGCATTCCTATATAGCTTATGGTTTCTGAAATTCAAATACAACCCATTTCTCATGGAAAGGACTAGAAATAAAACACAGGATCAGCATACCACTGGAAAAACCCTCTGTCTGCCAGTTAGCTTTAAATGTACCTCACCATCTCCATTCCAATTATTCAGTGATCGCAGTGGAAGCCAACCTAAGCCCAGGAGGATGCAGTGCCAGAACTGAAATTGAGACAAGACTTCCAAAATTTACAGAAATGCTTGAAATTCTTTTCTGAACAAAACCTGAACCAAAACCTCAGGGCGGGGGGTCTAACTGCAACTGGAAACAGAACTGCCTGGGTCCATTCCCACTGCTGAAGAGCTCCAGAGCACACTCGTGTGCAGGGACACATACAACAGCATGGTGAAAGGCTCACTTCATACTGGGTAAGGCAAGGAGCACATAGGATGGCATTCCCTGGCACTAACACCCTGGGAGAGGGAATGCCAGCTTCCACATCCTCCCACCACCTCTTCCAACCCATAGAGCACCCAATTACCCATTAGTCTAAATGAACACACACACCTGAAGCTAAACAGTGGGTGCATCCTCCCTGTCTTTGGGAGGAGTCCAACAGGCTGAAGTTTCAGTATGAAGCACCTCACAGGCACAGACAGGCACCTTTCCCTTCAGCACCTGCATGTACCACTGACACCAAACTCGCTGCATGGCACATTCTTACCCAGGACTATCAGTCTACGAGGCAACAGTGAACAGCTACAGATTTTATAACTTCTGTAGGTTTACATTTCAGAAGGGAAGCACAGACACATCAGGATGCCAAACTGCAGCACGGGAGGACATGCAAATTCAATCCATGCCACGTCACCGTGCAACTACAAATGCTCCTGGGTGGCAATGGTGGGGAATGCTCGCCTGCATACAGATCATTTCTCCAGAAATCACTAGTTTGTTGAGCTTGCTTCTTTTATTTCTGCTTTGATAGCAGCAACAATAGCTAAAAAGACTTACCTATTTGGATCTGTTGTTCTTTAGCAGCCTGCAGAAGAGAAAAGAAACACATGCACCAAGTTGTTAGTGCAATTACTATGCAATGGGGGACGGCAGAAGGCTGAAAAATCACTTGGTCTGTGCTACACTATTTTATACGTTTCTACTTTTGGTTTCCAGGGATGGCAATTCTTTCTTAACTGAATAAACAGCTGTTCCCACCAACATACTAACAGAGTCCGTAGCAAGTTTAACATAAAGGGAGCTGCTAAGCAATCCTGATTTTGAATGACCCCTTCTATATATTGTGACACTGTGCCAAACAGTAAGTTTGGTGGCCAAAGCAAGGCTTTAATGCCGGGGAAGTGACGAGCTCCAAGAAGCACGGGTGCCGGGGCAGAGAGCTGACAGTGCTTCTTTGGATCTGTGCTAGAGAACTGGAAAGCCAAGTGGACTTCCCGAGTGACCGCAGGGACTGTGGCAGTGACCTGATGCCACGGGGTGGTACCTGCTCTTGGCAGGGGAATGGGACTCGGGGGGACGGGATCTGGAGAGAAGGGGATGCCGCTGCGGTCGCCAGCCCGGGGCGGGGATGCCGTGCCCCGGCTCGGGGCTGCTCGGATGCGGCGGTGTTCGGTGCGGAGGAGGGCGGACAGCCGCCGGTCCAGCCCAGCCCGGTGCCGCCCGCAGATCCCGGGGTAGCCGGGGAACAAGGGAGGACCCGGGGGCGCATCCCGGGGCGGCGGGCAGAGGGACCCCGCGGGCCGGGGGGCTCCCCGGGGGAAGGGCGGGCAGGGCAGGGGTCCCCTCACTCACCTGCCGGCCGGGCGCAGCGCGGGCCCCCAGGAGCGCGGCTGCCACTACCCAGAGGGGCAGGAGCACCATCCCGAGCCGGCCGCCCGCGCCCCGGCCCCGGCCGCGCTCCGCCCGCTCCCTCCTCCTGCCGCTCCTTCCCTGCCCTCCGGCGGCGGCTCCCGGGGCCGGGGCCGGCAGGGCGGGTGGGCGGAGAGGCGGCGGGTCCCCCGCGCCGCCTGTTGCTGCGCGCCCGCCGCGACCCGCGGCGCTGATAAACCCGCGGCGGCTCCGCCTCCGGCCGGCCCGGCGCTCCACGTCAGGAACGGCCCGGCCCGCCGGGAACCGCCGGGGAACCGCGGGGGAACCCGCCCGGCTCCGCGCACACACACACACACTCACACACACTGAGAAGTCCTCCCACCGCGCTCCCGCGGCATCCTTGGTGCTCCCCGTTCTTGGTACATGTGCCTGAAATCCACCAAGTAACAACCTTCCCTTCCATCCATCCATTCATCCGTCCATCCAGCGCTGCCTGCATAGGGATGCTGGCATCACACCCTGGCAGGGACTCCCACGGCAGCTCCCCAGCCTGGGACCACATCCCCAAGCTTCCATATTTCCAATCAACTCAAGGCAGCATAGAGAAAGCTACTGAGTCTTAATATCATAGAATGGTTTAGGCTGGAAAGAACCTTAAAGTTCATCCAGTTCCACCCCCCTGTCATGGGCAGGGACACCTTCCACTAGCCCAGGTTGCTCCAAGCCCTGTCCAGCCTGGCATTAGACACTTCCAGGGATGGGGCAGCCACAGCTTCTCTGGGCAACCTGTGCCAGGGCCTCCCCACTCTCATCATAAAAAACTTTTTCCTAATATCTAACCTGAATCGATGCTCCTTCAGTTTAAAACCATCACCCCGTGTCCTGTCACAACAGTTCCCAAGGGTCCCACTGGACTGAAGTCCTACACCAAAGTGACTTCTCTCCCCACCAGCCAGGAGCTCGGCCCACGACACAAACAGCAACGGTGCCCAGCCTGGGCAGAACCCAAAATCCACTCGCACAGGACCTTCCACAGACAGAAATCTTCACAAACACGCTCTGTATATTCTTGGTCCCTTCTCTTTCCCTTGAAGATGTCACACAGTTGAGACTGTGTGTAACCAGTTAGTAACAGACACCACTGTGCCACCCCCAAGGGTGGAACAAAACCTTTACAAACACTTTTTAGGAGCCAGAGACTAAACAGTACTCAAAGAGAGGACTGAATTTTGTCAGGGTCAGAATTAGCCAGTGTTCCGAACATCCCAATATAAAATCCAGTTTAAATCCAGTTCTGTTGTACCTCCTGCAATACCACTCCTGTGAGACATCACGACCAACCCAAATCACTTTCTGATGGCCTTACGTATTACAGACACAGTTTGCTGCTGCTCAAACATTCTCAGAATACCAATGACAGCCTAACTATGAGTTTTAAGTTGACCCTGCCCACCAGAATCCTATCTACATGAAAAAGAAAATACTGGTTCTACTAAATCTAAGTTGCCTCAAAAAAACCATTAAAGAGGAGGAGAACTCCAGGCTCAGTTTTCAGGAGACACCTTCAATATTCCAACCACAGCAGCCCTGCTGTTTCAGAGGACACAGGTCCTGAACTGCACCAAGCTCTCTCACAAAGCCAAAAAAAATAAAAGGATTTTTTCTGAGAGAGTGAGAATGTACCTGTTATTACATGTGTAGGATCATTTCTGTACATAAAACACACAGCAGCCTGTCACACTGAGCACACCAACACCATAACCTCCGGCAGCTGCAGGAGCCACTTCCGGGACAGCCCAGAATGGGAAAGGCTGAGGGGCCTGTAAATTGCCAGCTCCAAATTCTACACTGAAAGGTAATTCCTGTCCTGTGCAGCTATCCCACGTTTTATTTCCCTCATGGATGTTCCCTAGGCGACCTCCGAGCTGACTTACTGCACCCTGGTCGAGCCCTGAGCACACCGTTGATGTCCGTGATGTGACACACCTGAGGCCCTGCACAGCCCTGTCTGCTGGGTGACCAT
>NW_020885098.1:58647-98979 GCF_003945725.1 Corapipo altera
CCCTGCACACCCATCTGCTGGGTGACCATGGACCTGCACAGCCCCAGTGCTCCCCGCAGGCTGATGACAGGGGCAGCCCCTGGCATGGCAGAATCACTGCCTTGGCCTGGAAGAGACCTTACACCTCCTGCAGTCCTGCCATGGCCAGGGACACCTCCCACAGACACAGGGATCCAAACTCCTCACCTCTAGGAGAGCTGTTCCTATGCTCTTAAGAACACCCTTGCAATACAGTGTTGTGTCTGTTACCTCCCCTCCTCCATTTCTGAACTTTCCCAAACGGGCTTAAGAAGTCCCCAAACTGGCTTAAAAAGTTTCTAAATGTTAAAGAAACCAAGATACACAACAGACAGGGCTGGGGGCCAGGGCAGATATTCTATTTTGTGGTCTGTCAAAGGCTTGACAGAATTGTAAGGGAGCAAAAATAAGGTGTTAAAATTAGATGCCTCATTATTTCTACTAAAAACCAAGAGCGAGTGCCACAGCTGTAACACATGTAAATTGAGGCAGTATTTGGAAGTCCAATTAAAGCCATTTCTCATCTCCACCAGCCCAGCTTGGCCCCATTATTATCAAAGAAATCACAGATTTCGTGTTTTATTTCAAGTCTGATATACATACATATGCATATATGTATTTACATATGCATGTACATATATATATCCGTTAAAAAATCTGTTAAGCATTTGCAATTCTAAAATCCCTCAGGCTTTCTGCATCTGTGCAGCTTTGGCTGAGGCACGAGACTGACAGCCACAAATATTTTATGAACCTGAGGTTGGGCCCTGAAGCAAAGAGGCACTGAAATCTGGAAGGCTTTGCACAGGGCCAAGGTTTGGAGCAGGAAGGCTGCAGCAGGACTTGGCAGGGATAATACTCTGGGGAGTAAAACGTGGCATTACCTATCTGGAGCACTGTGAGGTCTCACATCCTCTCGCACACAAAACAATTTCAAAGTAAGGTTTAATTGGAGCAAGAACTCAAACTGAGAAAGTTAAAGGACCAAGAGAAGTTTCTGATCAGGAGTTCTTGCAATGCTACTTAATACAGACTTTAAATATTAATTTTCTTGAGACAAGCCCCTTGTAAACTCACGTATAGTGTAACTTAAATATAACATCTAGGAATAATACCTATAGTCTAGACAAATCCCAGTCTTCACCAATCCCGCACACATATGTGGTTTAATGCTCAATTTTGCAGTGACATTTCCTGATATTTAGGAATAATGATAATTTACTGAGCTTCTGATCTGCTATGTGCATTTGATGATCTTTCTTACAAGTAGTCAGTTTGGAAAGCATTAATTCTGTTCTTTCTGCTGAAGTTTGGCTTTGGTGTAAAATCCTGCCTTCCTTTAATGACCTTGTGCCTCAGGTTCTCCTTTTCCATGGAGCCTGCCCCAAGGGGGGGATCCCCCAGGAGGCAGGGCTGGAGACCCAGATCCTACTCTGTGACACACCAGAACATGTGTCCAGGACCTGCTCAGGTTTCCAGCCTTAATAAAAAGTAAAATTTACAAGAATCAAATTTTATGTCTAAAATATTGCCGTTACAATGCAGAAACCCACCTCCTCTCCAGCTGCCCTCTGTGACAACTCCAGTCATGCTCCTAAAGCCTTTTTGGCTGAGATACCACAGTTAAATTAATTTTAACCTCATTTGCCACCCAGTGACTTGTCATTTCATTTCCAAACCTGCACAAGAATCTTTTTTTGGCATTATCTGTGTTAGAAGGGGATCCCAGTACCAAGGTGCCAGACAAGGATCACCAGACTGCATGTGAAACACAAGTACTCTGTAAATGACAATGCCTCCAGTTTCTCCTTCATGGTGCATTAAAACAGACTATTAAACCAAACAGACATAGTTAATTGTTTTAAAGCCACTATTAATCTAGCAGATTGTTACATGAAGAAATATAGTACACCTGTTATTTTTAACAAAGCAGCCTAAGATTTATGGTCAAGATTTAACCACAGGAAACCGGAGAGAAAAAAATGTGAGACACGAAAATTGCAGTTGTAAAATACATCGTGAAAAATAAAAAGGAAGGGAAAGAGGTAGTGGTTGTGAATTTTGTATAATAGGTACATGCCATAAAATTATTCCTGTTCTAAGGTAGCAAGTTTTGAAAAGATGTGTGCCAAATAAAATGCAAATAAACCCACCCTGAATCCTCAAAAGAAATGATAACCCTGTTCCATGTCTAGATTAATGGCTGGACTTGATGATCTTGAAGGTCTTCTCCAACCTTAACGATTCTGGGATTCTGTGTGCACCTCCTGCTGGCTTCACCAGCTCCACACTATTCCTTTGTAACTTAGCGAGTGCTTTGCTTTTAGTCACATTCTTATAGAAACTTTCGGAGAGGGGGATGACTGCAGGGAGAGAAAGTGAGTATTTTTTAAGTGATTCCATTTCTGTCCCTGCTTCACAAGTTTCCCTTTGGAGGGAGGGAGGTTGCCACTTCCAACACTCCCTTACCTCTCAAACATAATGAAAATCAGCGCTCCTGATGTGACTCCCTAAACTCAAAAAAGGCAAAAGCTGCACCACAGAAATTAAAAATGAAAAGTAAAAATCAGTAATATCCTGTTAAAAGTCAGTTCCCTCAGTGCCAATGGGAGTGGCTGATTCAGTTCCAGCTCGGAGCTCCCTGCTCCAAGGAGTTAGGATGTTACCTGGTTACCTCACAAAATTCATCACATCAGTAGTTTTTGTCACAGCAGTGTCTTTGATTCTATCCCAGAAAGCCATTCCATGACACAAGAACAAACCCAGCAGCTGGAGGAGGGCTGCCAGCAGTCCCGACGTAAATGTTTTAATAATGTTTTAATAACCACTGCCGCTGGATCCCAAGAGATAACGCTGTTCCTGGAAGCTGCCAGCAGCTCCAAGGGCACACTGATCAGGACCAGGGGAAGTTGCAGACTGCATCCCACCTAACCATAACCCTACACATCAGCTTTGCATTATTATTATATTAGTGTCTATGGAGAAAAGAGGCAAACAGTTGATGCTGCTATCTTTCCATTCAATGCATCTTGGCATCACAGGATGCAGGACCCCTGGCCCCCTTAGCCCTCCTGAAAATCCCAGCCAGGAGCTGTGTGCACAGCTCCTTCCAATCCACACACTTCCTGGGAAGGCATACAGGCGGGCAAGAATTAATACTTTGACTTGAACTTCCTGGGACGCTTTCAAATCACTTCCATTTCCAGAAGGAATTAAAACAGGTGCTTTGTCTCCACAAAGCAGCTTAAGCTAAAATCCTGATACCACTTGCTGCTCTCACATGGGGTCATGGTCATTAAATATTTAAGGCAAAACAACAGTAATTTGAGGCGAGAAAGCAGCAATGTTTAGCAGATAAACCCCTGCCTGTCCGGATTCCCCATCTCCGCTCGCTCTCCACGAGGATCCAGCTGCTTTAAGAGCTCAACACATCCACGAGGCACAACCCCAAATACTGTTTAAAAACCAGAAGCTTAAAAGAAAATGAGAACTGAGCTTCTGACCTTACCTAGGGTCATCTCACCACGTCACAGCCGGGGTTATTTCCAGGGCAGCATGTGAGGGCTTTCACTGCAGCTGCTTCAATAGGACTTGGCCTGGGGATTAATGGATGACTTTGGCTTCTCTTTCTTACCAGCCCTTACAATGCAGGAGAACACACAGAGGATTTCTTCTGCAGCAGTTGAGTAAAAAGACAAAAGTGAGCTAACCTCCTGACCTGCACAATAACCTCATGGAGGAATCCATTCAACAGAGCTGCTTGCTGTTCCTGGGAAAAGGAAGAGAAGAGGAAACAATACTTTGGATGCTGCTGAAGAGGGGAAACTACCACAGCGATACTTTTGCTCAACCTCTGGGCAACTTTTAACAAAAGTAGAAGGAGCAGGAACTTCCAATGCCAGGCACCAAAGAGGAGGGAGGGAAAGGGAGACCTCGAGCAGAAGGGACCATGACACGGATGCTCATGTTTGGTTTCAAGTATATAAATACATCTATAAATCCCAGTGGAGTTAAAGGAGGCTGCTCTGCCAGCTCCAATTCCAGCGTGTGACAGTCTGTCACCACACCTGGGCATCCTCCAGAGCTGTGCTATGGCACAGGGGCTGCAGCTCCAGAAACCCCCAGGACAGCATGGGATGGCCAGATATTCTGATCTGCATGAAAAAAAGGGATAATACTACACAGGATATTATTTTAGGATTTCATTCACATTCCAGACTGTTTGCAACAAATTGCAGGATAATACCTGAAAATTCACCTCAGGTTAGTGGTGTGGTTACACATAGGTAAGGGTGTACATGAAAAGATGTGGGGAAATATATATAAACATAGACTCTTCATTGCTTCCTGCTGCTTTTCTGTTGGTTAGTCAAGCTCATCAGTGTTTATGACATCAAACACAACAGACAAGCATATATTTATAGTCTGTTGTTACAAGGAGAAATGGTTAAAATCAATTTTAAAAGCTGAGCTTTGTTCCTATTGAAATTCCTAACTGCAGTATTTGTAACCTATATCCTATTTCTCCTCTCTTTTGAGGGTTTCAAAGTGCACTTTTGCATGATGACTGCATGGAGAAATGCTTAAAAATATAATTCTTTATTGATTTATTTGGTTTGCACACCTTTATCCAGACTGGAATGCTCAGTTTAAGCAGCCCTTGGTTCCAGGAGGTGCCCTACAGTGTTGTCTGTCCCACCAACACACAACACTTCATTCTGAAAACAATTAAAAATGGCAAAGCATCTGAAGACTAAGAAAACACTCGGGTTTCCTTATGTCCAGTAGAATTTCTAAAAGGATATCACACTATCAAGATCAGCATAATTAAGGGATTTCAATCTCTCCTCTTTCTATCTTTATTTCCCAAATGAAACCATAGTACATTTTGCAGAGTGTAACCAGTAATACCATTTTTCCTTCTCTTGAGCCTCAAGTTGTGTGCAAAGTCACACAACACGTGTCCTTTGTTGGAGCTCTGCTACCTCTGTGGCTTTACTGGATTCAGCTGAGTTCAGCCAGTGAATTCAGAAGTTGTGCAGGAACATGAACTGCCGTGAGCCCAGGAGTCCAAGCATTCTGCTGGATTTAGTGGACTTAAGAGTAGTAATGAAGGAAGTATAATTAAAGCATATTCCTTACCTTACAGTTCCAACTTATATTGAGAATCTTAGCTTCCCCTCAGCCTCCCAATCTGTGCAGCAGGTTCTGACTGCAGGACAAATTCAGGAGGTCCAAAACACAAGTGTAGCATTCAGCTTCAAATGGGAAGTTCATCCTCTGAGGAAATTCAAGCCAAATTTAAAATATCAGTAACTGCCACTGCCAACATCCCTCACCTGGCTTTCCCTTGTCAGAGCCTGAGCAAGAGTACCTTCAGTGAAAGTACTGAGCAATGTCCTCTAGTGAATAACCAAATAATTAGAATTTGTAAACTTGGATTCTTATTAGAAAAGAACTGCATCTTAAAGAAAAATGTGGTTTTTAATCTCAAAGGAAGAAGGGGCTTAGACCATCACTATTCAGTGTAAAACAAAATAAAGAAGCTCTCCTTTAATGATTCTCCCAGGGTGCTATACAGCATCACACATGATCCTTTTCCTAGTCTCTTAATTTGCTATTTGCTGCCTTGCTGCTTTGTGGAAGAGACACTTGATACCACAGTCTTTTCACAGGCTTCATTCTACACTCAACTAGAACTTGAATTCAGCACAGGAGAATGAGGGAATTCAAACCCTGGGCAAAGTGAGTGCCAGCTCAGTGCTCACTGATTCTGTATTCAAACTAGAAACCCTCCTTAATCCAGCCAGCTGTGGGACACGGGTGATCCCCTTCACTTCCTACTTACCCAAACCACTGATCAGGATCCATCAGTCAGTGGCTGAGCCCTTCAGTCTTGTTTATCCCCTTTAGGATATGGTGTTTCTAATTGCCCTACAAGACATACTGGCACAGTCTTCCCATTTTCCTTAATAAAAATCAAAAGACTTTCTGAACGTGAGGCTAACATGTTACAACGTATTTAAACCTTTTCCTTAAAATCTTCTGTGGAAAGCCTAAAAAGCAATCACATAGAATACTAAAATGTGACTAATCTCAGCACTTTTTGGTCAGTCTCAGTAATTTTTAGCTGGCTTTTTAAACCCTCTGGGCTGGCAGCAGCATGTTCTGGTAACACCACTTTTATCTTTTGCAGTACATTAACTCCTTGTCCTTTGCAGGTTTTACTGAATCTAACGCCTTAAAGACAAATAAAATAAAAAAGTGCATGATTTTATCTATTTTTCTTTACAAGTCTGTTAAGCTCTGTATTCCACATGATTTAAACAGCAAAACCACTCATCAGCTCAGGTCATTTAGAAGGTTTTTAAGTATTGGACCAAGTTTATAGGAAAGCTTTCCCACACTGAAATCTGGCTCTCACTCCGGAGGTCTGGATGATTTAAAGTTACCTTCCTGGGCCATCTGTGCCAGCAGTGAGCTGTCCCCTCTGAAAAGGGGCAGAGTGGAAAGAAATCAACAGTAACTCCTTAAAATCACCCTCAGTGGGAGGGGTGCCTGCCAGAGGTCAGGAATCCCAGCCCTGCTGCTACTGAAGCCCTTCATTTACTGTCCAGTGTTCCATGTGTGAAGTGATTGAGTGGTTGCTCTGTTCTGCCTTTCCAAAGCACTTTCTATATTTAACCCATCACTGTATAAAACACCTCGGTGTGCCTCAAGTATGGGAGGCAAATACAGTAGACAAATACATCTGAAGGGCTCAAAGAGAGCCCTGAGGACTGGAAAAAAAAGAAACCAGCATTGAAAATAACCTGAAATATTCTGGAGTGACAATCAGGTTTGTCCAATAAAATGTTTGTCTGTTTGCCCAAAATAGGGTCCAAAATAGCTGGAGGATAAGAGGTGCCTTTATAGTGAGTCACTGGAAGGAAAACTGAGTCCCTTTGGTGGGCCCAGCCCAAGGACAGAGGCTGTGAACCTGCCTGGGCTTTGACTTACCCCTCCTGATGGCTCCTGAGTGCTGACAGCACGGCAATGCTTTATTCCCATTTTCATTTATCCTGTAATACCATTCCCAGCCCTTCATCCGTGTCTTTTTTTCATCCAAGCTTTCACTGATGTGCTCCATCTGTGCTGGCCTGGGCTGAGACTGCCCACCTCGTGTGAGTCAGCAGCACAACACTTACTCAAGACTCCTTTGCCAAATATCAACATAGTTATTGACATTAATCCCACTCTACCTACACCAAAGCACTCCTGGTTTTTATACAGTGATACAGAAGAAGGAGACATCCCCAGTTAGCACAAACTGGTGTAGTTCCTTAGAAAACACTGGAATGCCACCGGGTAAGTACCTGACCTCACCAAAGGGTCGGGACATCCAAGGGATTACAGGATTTCAGCCTAAAATACAGATTAATAAAGGATATTTTTGCAGCAGGAAGAAACAAAAGGAAGAGGCACCAAGTGAAAAGAAGAAGTATGGTAGGAAAGAAGACTTTCTGGACAGTTAAAAAAGACAGAGCCCAAGCTAACAACTCTGGAAACCCTCCTGCTGGTCTGAAACTCCTTATCAAAGGACCCTTGGCCTTCTCAGTCTGGCTGATAAGCTGAGCAACCTTTCACTTATTATTTAAAAGCATCTCTTTTTAAAGTAAACACCTTTCCTGCCAGTGAGGATACAACCCAAGGTACATTATTTTCCATGGGGGAGGCTTTTTCTCCCATTAAAGGCATTCCCATACACCACTGTCAACACTGAAGTCTAAATTTAGTGGAAAAAGATCTTTGGTCTTACCCTCTCACTTCACAGATTTATCTAAGAATCAAGGGAGTGATGAACTGTCAGTACAGGCTAAATTTTCAAGTTTTTCATCTTCATGACTGCTACCATTTATTAGAAATCAGCATACAGGCCACTAAGACATCTTGAAAATGGATTAAGTTGAAGCCACATGATGGAAAAGTGCAAATAATTGTATTTTTTTGCTATTTTACTATATAAAGAAGACTTCTTTTATGACTGTGTGTACATACGTGCTTCCTTAATATGTTTGGGTTTTACTGTCCAATTTTAACAAAATTTGGCAAATGGTGGAGATCTCCAAGACAATCTCCTTGTCAAGGAGACTGTTCCTGCTAAATTTGCAGTCTAAGCAGTAAGGTGAAGGAGCCCAAGTGGTTTTAAAGACAAGCTGCAACATCAGCCTCAAAGGGAGAAAAGTCCTTCAAAACAGATCAAGGAAATACAGGAATTACCTCTTCTGTGATATAATTTAAGTATTTATACTTTATTGAAGGAATGCACAGAAACAGTTCCTAAATGAAAAACAGAAAGATTTGCTTTTGACTGCACAGGTACCTGTTGAAAATTAATTCTGGATTAAATGCCAAAAGTACTCAGTGTGATACAGAGAAACCAGATTACCCCTAAAATACTTGTCAGAACTTTTCCTTAGGGATCTATGAAGCCCTGTGCTACAGTAAAACACTTAAGCACATGAAGAACAGGAAACATCTATAATCCCATATAAGTGCTCTTATTTTTTTAGCTTCCTGAGTGCTTTGCCAGGGGATACATGTACATATCATTTGAATTCAAAGTGTAAAAGCAGGAAATGAGAAAAATTAATGATTTAACTGTTAACCATTTTTAAAGATTTTAAATTTTCCTAGGAATTAGCCTAGGAGCAAAAATATGGAAAAAATACCTATGAGAGTCTTACTGATTTTAAATCCTGAACTAGGGATTTCCTAATAATATTGAAGCTTCAAAAAATCCAGGCTTGGATATTTTTTTCAGTTTCGATACTGGTATAAAATCTTTTCTTGGAATTAAATCCTAATTTAGGATTGCCATCTAGCAAGAAGGAACTGAAACAAAATGAAATCTAAACCTGCATGTCCAGAAGTGACACATTTTAATATTCTGCTGCCTAAAGTTCTGAGAAAATATACAGCTACCTTCCCAGGAAATTGGTTTTCATCACTTCAGAATGAAGCTGGCTTGCTGTTCCTGCACCTGTACTCAGCACAATATGCTCTGCCTTTTCAAATAGGATACTCAAGGTATAATCCCACTGTTGGGTGCAGTCCAAGCTATGAAATTAGATTTACCACAAGATATTTGATGCCAAGACTGTGACATGAAAAGTCTGAGCTGAAAACACTGTTTTCTGCAAAGCAACTAATGGTTGTGAGTGAGGGAGTCTCAGTAGGTCCTACTTTTTGAAGATTAAACTTTTCCCATTTAAATAAACACAGGAAGATATTGGGCTGGTACTGTGTTAAAAAAAATAACCAAAGTCAGAGCTACCTTTATTAGGCAATATTCTTTATTTCTCACCAAGTAAAGATTATTTCAAGTACCTAATTTCAAACGGGGAGGTGATGCAGCTGCTTCTGCACGTTGGGGCTGTACAGGCACTCAGTTATCAGGGCACACACAGCCATAGGTAGGCTGGAACACTGCCAGTACAGCAGCAGACTGGCTGGAATCAGTTTGGAATTAGATAGGCATAGCTGTCTAGAACTGGAAGAAGCCAACAGAGGACAAAGAAATATCTTGCTGAAGTGTTAAGAATCTTGTACCTCAGGTTACTTATTTCTGTGAATGAAGCAAAAACCTTGCAGTCAGAGGGCTGGTTCCCTTCTCACTGGTGTAGTCCCAAATCAATAACTCCCTCCCTCCCTGCTCCTCACTCTCACCTTCTTCCTACTTTGCTCAGCATCCAGAGTGTTCCAAGGGTGACCTGCTGATGTGCTCCCCACACCACAGAGTGGGAAAGCACAAAGTGTCTGGATGGACAAGTGAGACACTGAGACTCTTACCTGCTGCCTGGCTCCTTTCTGTGGGTGACCTTGCTGCTGCAGCCCATGCCAGCTGCACCACAGAGCCATTTCTTTGGAATTCACCATTCCCAACACAGTGGGAGCCACTGCTTGGCAGCACTTCTGCACCTCTTGACTCACACAATGCTCTTGGCTCATTTCATGTCCTTTCCTTGAGCTACACAGAAAAGAAACAAACTGCTGAACACTGAAATCAGCTTTAAAAAATGTCACTCAGTGATGTAATCTGTGAATTCTGTGTTCTAGGAAGAGGAAACATGCTTGCTTCCAGACACATAAAAGCTCCAGCACATATAGCACAAGACAGAAAACCAACTCATCCTCATCAGAAATCTACTTTAACATCTCAGACATACTTGAAGTGACATTTAACCTCACCTGAGAAAGGTAATAGGTGATTCTCCATCCTCAAAATCAGCACTGAGGTGAAAGCTGCAAGCCCAGATGGTGCCTCTGCTGTGCAAGGTGCTGGACGAAAACACAGGACAAGAGACAACCCTGCAGAGTTTAAAGGCAGAAGACACGAAAAGAAAATGGAATTAAAGGTGCACAGGGTTTAAGTGTCCTCCAGTGCCGGGCAGTTTGCCAGTTGCTGTTCCCTTTTTTTTTTTAAGAGAACACTCACTGGGAGTTCATGTGCACAGGCTGCTGAATAAAAGCAAATGCCATCCAGGTCACTTCGAGTTCCAGGAACACGGAGGCAGCTCATTTGTCTGCAGCTACAGACAATGGATTGGCAGTGCAGGTCTGGGAAGAACTGAGGTGTCACCAGTACAAGCAGCACCGGGTGACAGCTCACATTTATGCAGCATCACAGCACCTAAAGAAAAGTGACCCTGAGGAGGTCACTCCAATTCTCTGAGGGATTTAATACCCGTGGAAAGTCAGAGTGAAGGAACTGCTGCCCCATCCTTGTGATGTTAGAGCTCTGACTGCCAGCAGGGATAAGGGGAACAGTGCCATGGGGGCTGTCACTGCACAACTGTGTAGGAAAACAGCCTCTTCCCAACTGAAACGACTGGAGGAAATTTCTTTTAAAACTTCCACCTACTTCTTTGAGGAAGAGGCCTTCAAATGGAACCTTTTTTTTTAATGGGGCAGGAAACACCCCTTGATGCTTTTATAATTAAAGCAGGCAATGTAGAGATAGTTTACACAAAGCCACTGTGTTATTTGGGAACATTTACCTCAAACCTCGGGCCAGGAACAGTGGGGAGACTACAATCAAAATGACAAATCTGAGTGCTTTGGACCTTCATTTCCATGCTTTCCATCCTCTGAATGGCTCACACAAACTGAAACCACCCGGCATTTCATGCAGCACATTTGACTTAACAATGAGGGTACTGCCTCGGGCACCTTCGGGGTGCTGGGAATGACATGGATTTGCATTTGCAAAGGCCCTTTTTACTCCCTCCCCATACTTTAGCTTCCTTATCATCCCACCCTGCTCTCCTGGCCACCCCATCACGAGGCACAGGATAAAGCATGTGCACAGGTTGACCAAAACAGACAGCAAACGCTGCTCCCAAAGCCTCCAGCTCATCCTGACAAATCCAGATGTTGCTGTCGGAGCTGAGCCTCGCTGCACACACCAGCTCTCTGGTACTGCTTTGACTGTGGTTACCGCTTGGAACTGGGAAGAGGATCACTCCCAGGAATGCAGCTTAAACGAAGCCTCTGCATTTTTAAGGGGATGCTCTGTTTGGAAAGCAAAGCTTCAGGAAACAAGGCAAGGCACAGCCCGGAGAAGCACTCCTCCGACGGCGGCACGGCTCAGACTGCAGCAGGAAGGAGCAGCACGGCTGAGAACAGCCAAAACAGAGACAATGCGAAACCTCTCCGGGCTGTTTGACATTGTGGGCTGGTCCTGGAGCCAGCGAATAAACCCAGGGGCTGGGAATGCATTATCCAAACCCTGACCCCGGCCAGATATAATTATTTGAACAATGCAAATTGGAAAAAGATTTCATCTCAGATAGTTCTGCCTGAGATGGAGATTCATAGTTCATTACGTATTTATAATGAGAGGACTTTGCTTTCTCAAAGGCACCATAATTATCAGCTTCAAGCAGCTTTTGCATTGCAAAATGCTGCTATTTAACCTACTTGGCAGCTGCCGCATTCAAACAGCCAGCTAAAGACATTATTACATTTATCTGCACCTTTGCTCCTCCTTGTACATCGCTTGATTCCATCCCTTTCAGAGACACCGTTTTTTAGGACAGCATTTCCCGCATGAAATAGAATTGAAGAAACCCCTTATAGTTTCATAAATAAATAAATAAATAACTTCTGTGTAAAACAGCAGTTACAGAAAATGCAACAGACACATTTTGCTGGAAAGGTCAGTCTCAGGGGAAAAATCAGTAATAATTTACTATAGCATAGCTACTGGGCAGGAATAATATTGTTTATTAGCAAAAATTATATGGCAAAAGAAATGTAACTAAGCGAGTATCCTACAAAAAAGGTCTCCTACGTGATCCCAGATTCAAACACAACTTCTAGCTAATACATAAAAAGTTTAAAGTAGCTGCCAGTATTGTTTTCTTCAGGAAGGAGCGAGTATCCAAATATTCTCAGTTGGCATGGGTGGAATTCAAGAGAACCTGCACTGACTTATGCCTTTGGAGGAGGTGGGTGTTCCCTGAAGGCTCCAGCAACTCAGAGGCGAAAATCAGTTCTAAGATGAGCCCTTTGCAAATTGCTACCCAGGAGAAAACACAAAGAGGCAGCAAGGAAGAAGGATATTCTGCAAAGAACGAGCTAATCAAGAAGTAAAACTAATTTAGAGAATAAGAAATGGGGCTTCCACGTCAAATCTGGAATTGAAAAATTGCTCTATCCTGAAATCCTACATGGAAAGTCGCTTGAACTTGGAAGTGGGTGCCTGGTTTCAAAAGGATTAGTTACCTTTCCAGCTTTTATATCCAGCTCTTTATAGGTCTCGGGATCACAGTAACTCACCAGCTGGATGCCATCAGCATGTGCAGTACGTAAAACAGCATAAACCAGAGAGGCAAAAACCTACCTCATTTTGCAAGGGAGGAGGTGCCAGAAGACTTACACATATGGCTGGGGCCAGGGTTTCAGGGCACCATTCCAGGCAGTTCCGACCCCAAATGAGCACTGCCAGTAACACATCACCATTTCAAACTGCTTATCAGCGCCAGAAAAGCCAAGTAAGAACCGGAGATTAAGTTTACGGTTCATATTGTGACAATACCTTCTAATTCTGAGGGGGAAGCAAAAGCAAAGAGCAGCTGAGAATGGCAGGTTTCAGCAAGAGGAAGAAAGGGACTGGCCTGATTTACAGCTGTGTGACTTATGGCCACATCTGGCAGTGTAAGGCCAGGGAATTTTATGGGGAAGGAAACACCCCTTGATGCTTTTATAATTAGAGCAGACAATGTAGAGATAGTTTACACAAAGTGACTTCTTCTTTGGGAACATTTACCTGAAACCTTGGGCCAGGAACAGTGGGGAGACTACATTCAAAATGACAAATCTGAGTGCTTTGGACCTTCATTTCCATGTGTTTCACGCTCCTGAGTGGCTCACAGCAGAGACTAGAAATGGGGTTTAATTCCCACTGCTCATCTGTATAAAATTATTACAGGGAGAAAAGTAGGTCCTTTCTGTACACAACAATAATGAGAAATCTTACCTAAAAACATCTTACACGTGCTCAGCAAAGCCAAAGCTGTTTCTGCTGCTACTTAAGCATTTTGTTTCAATGATACTCTGAATATAGAGCTGGCAGAAACAGCACTTGGCTGCTCTCTGTCCTGGCTACAAGGCACAGGGAAGCCACACAGACATTGGTCCTTAAATTTTGGCAGGTTTTGGGAAAAAATCCAGATCCACTGAAGCAGTTTGAGCTGTTAGACAGAATTCATGCTTCTAATTAGGATAATTCACTCTAATAGGCCTCCGAAGGCTTTCCAGTTTTGGCAAACATCTTTTAATGAGGCTCAAGTTGGATCCGTATGTCTTATATATTACAATATTTTAAATAAACACTCCATGCAGAAATGTTCCTGATCTTCAGAAAAAATGAGTTAGAACAACAAGCTGGAAAACCGGTACTAATACAAAGAAAAAGGGCACAACTTCAGATGAAGAAGGAGAAGTGTTGTCCTAAGGAAGATTCCTTTTCCATCCTGGCAAAGCACCATCCGTTTCAGCTGGATGTTCCTACTGGAATGGCAGGGAGCTGTGCTGCAATGATACAACTGTGGATTTTACTCTGGATGTATTAAGAATAATTCCTTACCCTGTGACCTATGCAGAAAATCTGTATAACTGCTCCCACACAGAAGGTTCCATCAGCTCAAGGAAAGCAAAGGAAAGCTGCAAATTTCAGAGCTGAAACTACAGCACTAATAATTCTTCTGGTATGAACACCTGAATCTTCCTACTTCCCCAGGAAGAGAGTATAAGCAGAGAACAGGGAAAACAGAAATACCAAAGCAGAGAGTGAAATATGAAAAAGGCTGAGATACTTCCTTGGAAGGTGAGGACCTAAATGCAAAATGGAGAGTCCATAGACAAAGAAAGTTAAGAGAGGGACAGCTAGCATTTCCCAAAGTTCTCCTACTGAAATGATGTAAAAGCGAATATATTCAAATGTCTGAACAGCCCCTAGGGCTGGGATTTTCTTAACTCTGACTTCATTTCCCTTAAACAGAGATATAATCTCAGCAACTTCACACCAAGAGAAAACAGAGGTGGCAGAACCAACTTAAGTGCTCCTGTACCATGATGAAGACTCTGAAATAGGGGATCCTTCTCTCAGGGTATACATAGGGCAATATCAAACTTCTGGAAGGTTGGACTAGGAATGGTAAGGGTAGACTTTCTCACTCTCATTAAACTGGAGAAGGTTTGCTCTTGGAAACATTAGGTTGTATTTAGGTTGTATTTATCCAGAGTAAACGAACCAGTGAGTGCAAAATTCATACCTGACACACACTGACAGATCCATCTCATGGCCTCAATCCAGCAAACTTCAGTAAGTTCTGAATTTTTTTCAAATCCATTGACCTCCTCCACGTCCACTGAGCTCCATTTTACCACATAAGCATTGCCAAAGGAGCGTTCCAAAGCAGGCAGCCCAATCAATGCACATTGCACTGGAGACTGAGGTGGGGCAGAGCTGCTGAGGCAGCTGTGCTGCTCCTGCCTCTTCCTTTACAGCAGACAGTCATTGATTTCCTCTCCTTTCTGGTGCCAGCAATGTTTGTTTTTCTTAGGTTAGTCATCTCAAAGAAAAGTCACCTTTCCCTGTCCTATCCCCCCCCAATCAAGTCAGAACAAAGGGAATCAGTGACAGTCCCAAAATTATCTTCCCGAGAAAGGCACAAAGCATAAAATGGATGGTTTATGCTGTTTTCTGGACACAAGACAGTCCCTCTGCACAGAGCCTAGAGTGATGCCAAGAGCTGCCTCCCTTTGCAAGGACTGAGGATGGAAAGGGATACTGTCCCACATGTGACATAAGTATTCTGCAACATAACATGGAAAGGGACTTCTGTCCCAAGGGAACATATCCCTATGGCTCTCCTAAAAGCCTCACATATCCCACACATTAACTCCCATCTCACTATTAACACAAAATCACTTTTATTCAACAATTTGTATCCCTGATCAACACAAACTCAGAACTGGCCAAGCTGACTCACAGAACTGATTTTCCTCATCCTCTGCTCATGTTGGCTGCTGGTGAAATGGAGCAAAGGCAGCACCCACCCTTCATCCAGACACCGAACCAGTCACTGAGACATTCCCTTCAGAGGAGAGTGAACTGTCCCCCACATGGCAGTGGTGCAGACATGGTCAGCAACCACCCAAACATTCCCTGAGAAACCCCAGCCTCAGCGTTTCCTTTCATTACACCATGCTGAGGTCAGCTCCCCAACATCCCACAGATGTTTAGTCAGCATCTGTTCAAAGCCCCCTGCACTCTCTCAGGTATGTCTTTGTTCTCATCACCTGTGAGAGGATGAAAGGATCAAAAAGGGAGCATTCATCACTTTATATCTAATCACTTGCATCCCGTTCATTTACCCTTCCCACAGTAGGCAGGTAAACTGGAGCTTTATCCTTTCCTTCACTCCTCTCCCTCAGTGTTTGAATCCTGCAGCACAGGAAAACAGAACAGCAGTAGCCTCTTCAGGTTTCACTGGTTTTTTGATTTTCTGACTCATTTTGTCACTCTTACACCCCTTGGCCATGCTTTGGGACTGAATTTTGACTTTGGCTGCAGCAATCACCAGAGCCTGGGTGGGCTGAGCATCAGAGCTCGGCCAGGGATAGAGACAGGCAAATATTATCTCTCTATTAATATGTTAATGACTCCTGATTGCTGTGAGCACTAAATGATTTCCCTCCCAGTCTGAGAGGTGGAACAGAACAGGACACCTCCATTTGCCACACAATAATGCTGTCATCGGCCTGAAATTTGGGCTGCTTCTGAGAGGAGTTATTGCTCTGTGAAAATGAAGCACACTGCTGCTGCTATCTATTAATTATCACCAGTTGGTTTCTGGAAAAACACCATGCTATAAATACAGCTCAGAAGGTGGTTTGCTGAGGTTTCCCTTTAGAATCCATCCATTTAATCAAGTCACAGCCAGAAGGATGAAGAAGAGCCTGTGGGGAGCTGATCATCCGAGACAGTGCCAAGATCTTCATCAGTTGCAGCAGTTTAAAATTACAACTTTCCAATTTCAAGGAAGGCTTTAGGACACTCTGAGAAGTAGTGCTCCTTACTGGAATTCTTCTTCCCAAGAGGCTAATGCCTGCCTGGCACTCTTTTTTCATGCCACTGCTGGCTTTTAGCAGGTTTAATCCTGCTCCTGTGGAAACCAGGGCAAAACTCTGAAGGAATTCTAACGCTAAAGACAGAGATAAACCAAGAAGTAACAATAAACAACTACTGTGCTGAGCATTTAAAAAAAAAAAAAGAGAGAGATTACTCACAGACTTATTCTGAGGTAAGAGATGAAGCTTGTTATAGGTTTGTAAGATTGTTCACCACCTGCATCAGCTGAGCTAAGGAACACTGTTTATCCTTTATGGACTTAGTTAAAATAATTATACTGATTGATTTTTAAACCCTTTTTCTAATAAATGGACTAATTCCGTTACAATGCACTTCAGCTTTTATTATGATGATGCAAAATGCCCTCTTTTTGCCATTTGGAAAGAATTAAGACTAGGTAATGCATTTAATTACAGTAAAAACAAAAAAATATATTAGGAGAAAGAGCAAAACAAGCCACGTGGATACATGCAGCAGTTTTCTTGACAACTTGGGGGAATTCTCTTAAAATTGATAACTGATCACACACTGTCTGTCTGTGCTGCCTTTCAACAAAGTTAAGCACATTTTAGCACAAATGCTCTGGTCTGCAGTGACCTGCTGGGATACAAATCAAACCTTGGGCTGCTGGCTACCGGCCAGGTAAATTCAAACTATGTGACAAGGCCCCTTATACTTTTTATTGCTTCTTTTAAATCCCAGGTTTCTTTAAGAGAAAATCCTTTGCACATCTCCTAAGTACAGTTTGCCTTAGTATAAGAAATGTGCTGTGACAATAAGCTGGTCTAAATCAAGACAAATTCAGTGATTTAATGAGTGATGCTAATATATATTATTTGTCTCATGATTTCTACCATTTGAGATGAAATGGGTCATTGTGCCCTTGTTTTAGGTCTTTCATATTCTCATTTTTACAACAAGGTAAGAGCCCAATATTTCCCATCCTGCCATTATGTGTTTTAACGTGGCATTCCTCCAGCATTTTCCACTTTGCCTGTGACAAGGCCATGACTGAACTAACCCCACGGCAGAGAGTGAAAGCATTACTGCTAAAATACACCCTGACTTCAGCACAGGCTGACATTCCGCATGGATGCTTGGAAGAAATCACTCTTGGCAGCTCCTGTAGTACTTGGTGCTGTTCCCACACCCCCATTCCTGGGCTGATGTAATTAGAGGGCATGCAACTGGCTTAAGCTCCTACAAGCGAGTGCAAATGCTTTATTTAAAGACCAGCCTTGGACTCTTAAAAAAAAAAAATTAATTACAAAAGCGTTTTACCTTGACTTTCACCTGGACTGACTGTGGCAGTGTGAAACTGGAATTAGCATTTCTCACTGCAGCTCATTTGTTCTCTGTGTGTACCTACAGTCAGATATTTCCCTCATCTATAGGAGGAACAAACGTCAAGGAGTCCAATTCCTATGATCCTGTTAGGGTCAGTCAGCTGCCACTTCCTCAGAAGTCTTTCCAAGGAATGAGAGGGCACAGACAAGGCAGGGGTAAAGCAGGAATATGACCCTCCAGGAGAAGATTTCTTTGCAAGAGCCAGGCTGCTCCAAAGATTCTGCAGAAATCTCTACTGAGAGCTGGAATGAGCTTGGAAGATCTCACAATTTCTAGGGCTGCTACTGGGACAGGAGGAATACAGGATGTCAGGAGTTTTATCCCACAAAACAGGAGCCAGAACTGCCTGACTCATCACAAAACAGGCTTTACCATAGAAATTATAAACCCATGAGTAAGTGAGGAGAACTTTTCTGGGAGTCTGCATTTCTTCCCATCCAGCCAGACAGCTGAGCTAGGACTTCCAGAGAAATATTGAAATTACCTTCACCACACACAGAGAAGACAATACTTCTCTGATTCTTACAGTAACATATGCAAGGGTGATTACTGGATCTTTTAACTCCAGGCTCTCAAACTCTGACCCGCTTCAGGTGGATTTTTAAGAAGTAGTAGCTTTTCATCTCATCCCAATCACAGCCTTATGCTGATTCCAATCCCTATTTATGCTTATAAACACCATCTCTTGAGGCAGCAGCCTGAAGATCTTTACGTGATAAAGTCGCCTTCCTTTGCAAAGTTTCTGTTTTTCACCAGTTCTGCAGATCCCTTGCTGCTACTTCTAGATTTGGTTTTGATTTTAAAAGAATATGGAAATGTACATGGAGTAAAACTGCATTATTAAGGACTTCATGGCTTTTACAAAATCCCTCTGTTTCTGAATTAGCATTATAGAAACAAAGACAAAAGAGTTTATTAAAAAAACCTCATAATTTTAGTAATTATTGGCTTTTGATATCTCTTTTCCAAAAAACTCTTTGTTTCATTGGCCACCATTAAAATGTCTGCCCTTAAGGATTCTTCCTTAAAGTTGGACATGGGGTGAGGAGCTGCTTCAAAACTCCTCATAAGATTGGAAAGAAATTCCTAAAATTAATTATATTATACTATATATCACCTTCCTTTCATTCTCACTGTCAAGTAACATATGTTGAAAACTCAGAATGAAGTAAAAGCATTCAAGGCCCATCCAGGTAAAGTGTTTTATAAGATATGAATGAACAAAAACCAAACTGGCTGAGCAAGAATGAGATTTCCCAAGTGCCCAGAGTCAGCTTACCACTGATCCCACTGACTCCAACTACAGAAACATGAGGCTGAGGGGGAATGCTTTGGAAATTCTACCACAACATGCAAATTTTGTATGAGAAACATATAATGGACCTCCATCAAAACCAGGATGAAGGAATGCATTCTGCATTTCAAGGCCTGAAGGAAAGAGCTTTTATAGGCTGAAAAGAAAGGAACAGAAAGTAAATTTGGCTAGCTAAATTGGAGAGAGGGGTGGATTTTTGTTTGTTTGTAATTGGCATAATTTTTAAATGAAGGAATCTGGAGAATATTAACAGTTATGCCTAAATCTGTGCTGAAAATATTTTTTGTCATTTTAGAGCCAAAAATAGCCTCTTGCCAAAACCTGTAAAATGCTTTTGAAACAAGGAAAAGAACAAAAAAAAAAGCACCTTCCAAATGGAATTCTCAAGTCTCATGGGCAGGCAATCATCAGCTCCAATTAGTCCCTGGCAGGGGAGCCTGAGCAAGAGTGATAGACTCAGTGCATCCAAAAATGTTTAGTCTAGACTAAACCACACTGGAATCCTCCGCAGACCAGACCTCAGCCCTCTGGATCCCTGACAGCCATCTCTACTGGCCACAAACAACAACACAGCCTGGATCCTATTCCAGGCTTCCCTCCCACCTCTCCTTATCTAGCCCAAGTGCTGTTCCCCCTCCCAAACCCACAGGGGCTCAGGTAAAAAGCTGTTGACTGCTGCAAGTATCTGAAGGCTGGTTAATGAACGTAGGTAATGCTCCCCTGTGCCCCCAGTCATCTGTACAGTGAGCATGTGAGCCAAACCCAAAATAATAAACCCAGAGAAACACGTTCATCTGCCTGACAGCAGCCAGAAGCCACTGTTGCCAAAGAGAAAAGAGTCTGGAGCTGCTCTTTCTAAAACGTTGTCAGCGCAATTAAATCTGAAATATGCTCTGAAAATGTGGAATGTGGCCCATCTGTCCCAGCTCCTCGTGTGTATTTAATGATCAGGGAGCGGGCTGGAATAGGAACTCGGTGTTTCATCGCCCAGCCCAGCTTCCCTGCACAGAGGATGCAGCCACTAGTTAAGAATTCCCTCCTTTCCCAAACTCAATCCTAAATGGCATCTCCAACACAAAAGGAAGTCACCAGCTTTGTCACCAGCCCATCACCACAACCACCAGCCCATCAGCACAAGTAAGACTGCAGTATTATTTTTCTTTCTTTATTCTATAAACTGGCCACTGGCATTAGCAGAGATAATCTGGTACTTCCCTGGAATCCATGGAGCTACACCCATTCCTCTAGCAAAGTAGAAAAGTGACAGACATTTAGATCAATCTGTAGACTGAGCCACAGGAACTGAGGGGGCTGAGACCTGACCTGCCTGCCCAGAGGGCAGCTGTTACATCCAGCTCTCATCCATAATTGTCCAGGACTCAGAATCCTATTTTTCCACCGAATTCCAACAAGAGCTCAGCCTGCTAAATAATGCCAGGCTGGCATTTTACACATCAGCAGGCCGATGCACTTAACAAAACCCTCAGAACCTTCTTGTAAAAGGTGTAAGAAAGAATACACAAGGGTCACACAAATTTACAACAACTGTCACTCAAACTTGTGACAAACAGGCTGGCACCTTTGATAGAGTAGGATTAGATCACGACTGAGGATTTGGGAATAAAGAAAAAGGTAGTTAAAATAATGTTCACTGGATTCACATGATTCATTGCAGTTACACCACACCATGAATTTAATCTGTGACGATTTCACAAGATTACACATGAAAGAAGTTAGATAATTATATAGATACTATATATAAATTGTATAGAAATATATAAACCCCCATAATATGTAGATAATAAATCAAACAAATAATATACATAAAATATTTATATTTGCTTTTATGCTGTATCTTTCCTATGCTTTGCCTCAAGCCAATGTTTGCCCACTTAATGTGACCCTTATGAAAA
This sequence comes from Corapipo altera, assembly GCF_003945725.1. Taxonomy (NCBI): domain Eukaryota; kingdom Metazoa; phylum Chordata; class Aves; order Passeriformes; family Pipridae; genus Corapipo; species Corapipo altera. The sequence continues at coordinate 79,922 of NW_020885098.1, forward strand.
GTTCAATACCTGTATGTGCATTCCAAGCTTTTCAAATCAAAAGACTTTGATGAGTGATAAATTTTGCTGGGAAAACAAGCCCTGACTCCCATTTCAGCACATCATGGACACATTTATTTCACTTACTGGATGCGCTTACCTGCTTCCATTAAAAGGTGTCCCCAGGTGGACCGGGAATTGTAGTTAATCGAGGAGCCACCTCTAAACACAGTATCACTGAAGCCACCCATTACCATGCCTTGTGTAGCCAGAACAGATGTTTAATGGGATTCTCCTGGGATTTAAGAGTCCTTTCAGTAAAAAAAAAAAGCAGTACATCTTGAAGCAATCAGGTAAAGGATTGTAATTCTAATTTAAAGATAACCATTGGCAAATTAAGTCTATCAGTTAAACAAACTTTCCTAAGGAAACAATGCCTAGTTTTCTTAGGCTTTACAGGTTTATCCTCTTGCTTCAGGCCAGAACAGCTTCCATAGGCTGCTGCTCTCTCATTTTTGAGATAGACTCTGCCTTTTTTTTTGTACTGCTGCTCTGCCCTGGCCTCTGCTCACACCTACACCCCCCCATTACCTGCAGAGACTATCTTGTACCTTACAGCTCTAGAAATAATGCAGCTTCAGAGGGACCTTTGGAGCCTGCTCCATAAACACTGAATTTAGCCTTATTCAGCATTATTCCTGTATGAACTTAAAAAGAGAGATAAAAGAGGTCTCACTGAATGGAAATTCTCCAAGCTCTCTCCAACAGAACCCACTCTGAGGATGTACACAAAGTTCAAATGAATTAAGACCAGAGTTCATGTTCTCCTGAAAAGCCAAACCAAAATGACAGAAAGCCCCTTTGAAGACTGAAGGAATGTAGGAAACCAGAAAGGCTACTCCTTTTATGCTTCCAAGGCTGTCAAAACCAGGAGTTGTGAGAAATCTTGTTCACCAGCAATTTCCAGCATGATTTCTCACTGAATAAATTTAATCCAGAGGCAGTTCCTAAATTATAGCTTGATAAAATATCTGTAACAAATATAAAAATAGCTTAAAATCTGCCATAAGCTTTAGAATTACATTTTCCATGGAGCAGCTGGAATGTCCGGGGCAACGTGGATAAGCTTTCTTGTGGAGTGTCTATAAAGTGGATTAAAGATTGGCCACACATCCTTCAGCCAAGTTTTGGGATTTGCTGGATCTCTGCAGTAACATCAGGAATGACACGTCATGTTGCCAAAATCCAGAGTAATACAGGAGAAGGGATAGGGCCTTAGTAGTTTCTGTTTGAACCCCTGTAAATAACAGTTTCCTTTTCATGCAGAGGGAACTTTAGGAATGGAAGAGGAGAAAACAGAGGTTTTCTCTATAATCCTGGCAGAGCTGTGGTCCTGCTCAGGCTCAGACCTACCACATCCCCAGCCTACCTACATTCAGAAGTCACCAGGAACAACTTACTATCATATTCCAGTAATACTTCCCAAAGTAGACAAAGAGCCTGACTTACTCCTCTCTTCATCCAGGACAGAAACATTTCTTGCAGTGAGGTTTGGTTAAGGGCCAGTTCTTATAGACTTGAAAAAAAAAACAAACCAACAAAACCCAACAAAAAAAGAGCCATTATCTGACTCCAACCACAGGAACATCTGAATGCTAAACATGGTAAAAAAAGGGCGTCTTAATAACAAAAACATCTGCTCTTTATTAAGTGAGATTTTGTGCCAGCAGTGCAGAAAATGAGTGAAACACTATGGCAGTGCTACCAGTTCCATGTGGATTATGGAGGTCCTCAATTCCCCAAGGAAACCCATGCTATAAGCTCTTTATTTTTGACTTGGAGCAACCTGGTCTAGTGGAAGGTGTCCCCACCCAGGGCAAGGCCTTGGAACAAGAGGGGTTTTAAGGTCCCTCCCAACCCAAATCAGTTTAGGATTCTATGACTTGAAGCAGCCTGGCTTTAAGCAAACCCAGCAGCACTTCCTTCTGAGCACCTACAGCAGGTGAAACCTCACTGCTTCACTTTCCATGGCCTCTACCAGGTATAAATCCATCAGAGGGAACAGTGGATTGGAAGCTGTAGGAAGGAATGACCATTCCTGACCACATCGTATTTCCTCTCAACAGATTCTGGACAGATTTCCTTTTGAAAATGAAGATTCCAACTAAAAGGGATAAACAGCACTGGAAACACACCCTTGGCATCACTAACATCTCCGGGATCAACAGGGGAATGAGTTCAGTGAGATTATTCCAAGCCAAACTTTGGCTAGGGATACTGAGCAGCTCCAGGAGAACATACAACAGGATCCAACGGGAATCTCTGCCATCAAGGCCTTGGGCTTCCCAACGACAAGGACAAACCTGTCATTTAAGGTACCAAAACATAAAGCCCCTTCCTGTCTGCCATCCAACTGCCATACATATGGAAACCTGGGACATAGTCCTCCAAAATCCAGCACCACTCTCCAGACTGGGAATAAACACCCCCAGATGCAGAAGCCTTAATAATTTTAAAATATAAAAGTATAACTTCATTTCCTCTGTTCTGCTTAATTGTGTTCTGGGTATGTAGTGGAAAAGGTCAGAGAAAATGAGATTTCATTCAGGGAACTGATTCATTCTCACAGAGTGTTTTACAGAATGGGGCAGAAAAAGATGGAAATGGATATTCCCAGAGGACAGTGATGTAAGATTCTTGCACATGCTGATGAGTATCTCAAGAATCCAGTCCTTAGGAGGAAATATTTACTTTTTTCTGGCTAAACTGAAGTGGTTACTCTTTTGAGGACTACAAGATCCATCATTCAAAATGACATTGCTTTCATGCTGACTTTTTTTCTCCTTTTAAAGCAAAAAATGCAAAATAAATACTTAATATCTGTTGGACTTAATAACCTCATTATTTGCAGCATTTCCTGTGTTCACCAGCACGTTTCTGAATCTGTGTCTACCACTCCATCCTAACTGTGGCATGCCTTGCCTCAGAGGTAGCCCACTGTGCTCACATACCTTTGCTGCAGTCCTGAAGACCATCTGATCATGTACCGAGGGGGCAAGAATTAAAAAAAACGTGCTTTGTTTCCTAAGAAAAATCTATTTCACACGAGGGAACTTAGGATGTGGATTCCCTGTAGAAGGAGAATTTAATTTACAACAAACCAGTTCAGATGAAATCAGGATGCTCTGTGTTCCTTTAGGGAAAGAAGTGAGAAAAATGGTTAATCAAATTTAGAGTCAGAATTGAACTCTCGAAGTTCTGATATATGTTGTCAAAATTAGCAGAAATATCAGACCCTGTTAATTCCTCTATTCTTTAATTGACACAGGCATGATAAACTGCTCTTCTTCTTTGTTCCTGTGACTGTGAACTTCAGAAAGACTCAAGCAAACAAGGTGCTCAGAGAGTGGGGCAAGCTCTGCCAGGTGAGGGTTCCCAGGGATTCTCCAAGCAGCAGCACTGCCCAAAGCTCCCTGATTTGTCTGGATGCAGCTCTTCAAGCGTTTCAGGGAATGGCTTCTGATCTCAAAGCAAGAGAAGAGTCAGATTTATATTGGTTTGATTTGCTGTTTGGCTGCTGGCAGACAATAAAACCTAGCACACCTGTGGAAGCACTCACCTCCCTAAATCTGGGACCTTTCCAACTCATGGTGTTCATTCAGAGGATATGCTGGATGTTCCCATTCAAACCCCAAAAGATGGGCAAGTGTAATTGTAAAATGTTTAAGTTTCTGTATGGAGAGACTACGGGAGATTGGAAAAGTTCACAAATTAAACCAGTTTTTCCTCAGATTTGCCTCCACACTGCTACCCCTTTCCAGGAACTCCAGCGTGTTGTTATAGAAGGAGATGAAGGAAAAACCTGGATGAATTAAAACCCAATCAACTAATAAAAGAACCCAACTTCAGCCAACCACCTAACACAATAAAAGAAGAGCCTTCCTTCTGCTTCTCCTGACAATTCCATAAGGAAGCAGCTGGCACATTGCATCCTGTTCTCAGAAGACTTCCATCTCCCAAATTGTGAGATCCAGGACCACTTTTACCTCTTTTAATGGAACAGCAAATCAGAAAAGATTATCACAATGTTGCCTTTCAGCCTCTTCTCCTAAACATGGAAAAAAACCTGGAGATTTTCTGGGAATGTCAGTCACTGCTGAGAAAAAGTCATTTCCTCCCTGATAACCTGCACTCAAAGCCTGAAGTGATTAAAGTGATTACAGGTCTGCCTGGAAAATGGACATGTCTGTACTTTCTGGGAGAATTCTTTCCCTTTTAATTTGGTAGGAGGAGACTCAAATCCCATAAAAGTTAACCAGTTTTGTATTTCTGAATATAGTTCCAGAAATTCTGGTATTTCTGAAAATAATCAAGTTCAATTTGTTTTATGGTTTAAAAAAAAAAAAAGTCTTAATTTATAGCTGTTAAATTCACGTACAAATATAACTAAGAACAACAAAATTCCTCCATCCAAAACATGGGGGAAAAAAGGGGAAATTCTTAATTGAAAAAAGCCAATTATTTCAAAGCAGATGAAGTGCTTTTAAACAACTTTGGGGTTTGTGGATTTTTTTGTCTCTACAAGCCTCTAAGATGGGAGGTTTTTCTGTAGTGTGACTCCCTACAAGCCAGATTTAGCTGCAAGAAATCCATGGAGCTTAGTTGCTTATCTTAGATTGTCCAGACTTTAATGGCCTGGAAACACACAGAGCAGTTTTGCAAGATCAGATTTTTCAAAAATTCCAGTATTGGTTGTGTTTCAAGCTGGCTGGAAATCTCTCCAGCACAGATTCTTTTACACTGGTTTAATAGTTTCAGCTGAAATCTGGAATTTTAAAAGCATATTGCAGGCTTTTGAAATTTCTGCTTGAAAATCAGAAAGCACTTGGACTTGGGTGTGATTTGAGCGGTGACAAAAACATATAAAACTCAGCCATTTCCCAGTATATTTCCCTGTCACTTTGCTTCCAAGCTCTGCTTCAGGATTGAAGAATTTATCTTAATGCTGCGATGCCATTTCCCACCATAAATACTGGAAATGTGTCAGATCCCAAAACCTGTCAGCAGAGTGACAAACTTTTAAAGGTGGGTCTGAAAAAACCTGACAGTTCTCAATGTCAAACTCCTTTAAGTATCTTTAACAGGTTTTGTCCCATATACAGGACTCTACTGGGTCAGAAGAAATTATTTGGAAATTATACAGTTATGCACAAACAGAATGCCAGATCGTGGGTTTTTTCATGATCCATGAAAAAGAGGTCAAAATTAAAACAGAGTATTTTTGACTTAGACTCCTCAAAAACCCAGCAGCAACCAGAAGTGTCCAGCAACAAAGAATCCAAGAGGTCTATTTGCTGCAAAAATATGAATTAATAGGCTTTACTGAGCAGGCAAAACTGCATTTCAACACAAGAGCTAAAATTTTACTGTACCTTCGGAAAAAAGGTTTCAGTTTCACAAGGTTACAGGCCAGCTCCTTTCATCTCTGACCCAGAAGGCACAACTCCACCACGGGGCAGCTTCCAGAAAAAAACTGCAGATGCGAGAAATCAATCCGTCAGGATTCCAGGAAAACACATTTGATTCAGTAAACAGCACTGTTTGCAAACCTCCTTTCCAATGATGAAGCTCTACTCCGAGGATACACACAGGTTACATGTGTGTGTACCAGGAGAAGTGTTGGGGGAACTTGCCAAATTGTGTTAGGAAATATGGTTGAGATCATTATTTAATTATAAACCCATCTTTTAACCACCCTTGCAGCATAGAACATCCAGGGTATAATGCACATCCTGTGCATCCCTCCACCTGCTTCTCATCTCTCAGGGACTCTGTGACAATAGAAAGAGTGAGCAGGAGCAAAGGCAGGGTTTGTGTTCAGGCATCCCAGCAATCCCAGCAAAACCCAGGCCCTGGAGACACGTTCCTTTGGACAATTTCAGGACCACTATGATCTGTGTAAAGCACGAGAAGATGGACTGTGCAACAATCACAGAACCTGTCTGAAAAATCTGTTCCTGTGTACAGGAACACCAAAATGCCAAAAAAGTAAACAATAAGTTGCTAATTCAAGTCAGTGGCTGAGAATATTTGGAGTTAGTATTTCAGAACATCAGGTAATTTCTCCAGAGTGTGTTCCACTGTCATCCGAAACTTCCTTTTAGCCGAGTTTTTAAATGTTTTGTTGTAGAGAGAAGTTCGGACTGCTTGAGATCACAGGACAGAAGGGCTCATGATCATATAAAGGAGCGTTAGTGAGATTTTAAGTCTTCCCTAAGTATACCCTGAGGCTGGATTTTATTGTGTTTGAAACAATGCTACTCCATTAGCATCTCATTTGGCAATATAGAGTGGAGCTGGGTGTCAAACAAAGGGCTAATGACTGAAAACACTTCGGACCAAGCGGACAGTCAGCCCATCCCCACAGAACCAGTCCCTCTCTAGCACAGTTTCCCACAGGAACAAAGGTAGTGCTTATTCAGGGCAGCGAGAGGGGCCTGATCCACACCTTCGATGGTGCCTGGCAGCTGCTGGAAAGCACCCCAATATCACCTCCCGCCGCTGCTAATGGCCAGAGAACACAGCAGCAATGTAAACAAGCCATCCTTGAAAAGCTCCCCAAAACGCAGCAAAAAAAAAAAAAAAAATCATTCTTTTAATGCACAAACTGGTGCCAATCCACAAGAGTTCCCCTTTCAGCAGCTGCCAGGATAAATTTCCCCTTTGGGCAGACGGTCCGAAACCTGAGCCCGTCGTCCATGAGAATGTGCAGCTTGACTTGAGCACACAGGGAAAAAAAAACCCGGGGAATTCTGCCCAGGGAAATTAATCATTCTCAGCACCTCTGCAGATCCAGTCTGTCCCTTCAGCCCTGACCTACATACTGCACACACGGCGCTTCAAAACAATCTGACATTTAAATCAAAACTGCCCAGCTTCCCGCTCCCTCCCTGCATTCCCACTGGACAATCGTTTGACTGCCTGCCCTTGGAATAACTTATTTAGTAGTGCCACAGGACAGTCATGGTCTCCACTGGATTTTTTGCACCCTGGGATTATCCTGAACTGGAGATTAGAGTTGTCACCCAGTGTGGAGTTTGTTACACACCAACTGGGTTTCAAAGCATATGGGAAAGGTGGTGAGCAATGGACAGGGAACATTCAAACAGAATCACAGAATCCCGGAATGGTTTGGAGTGGGACTGTAAGGATCACCTGGTTTCACGCCGGTGCCGTGGACAGGGAACCTTCCATCAGAATAGGTTGCTCCAAGCTCCAAAGCAATGTTGTCACACCCACCTGCTTTCTTGGAGCTTCCTTGAGAAAAGGGGCTGCTCAGAGAAGAACTTCACTGTGCAGAACCTCTGCGAAATCAAACAAATTTTCCAGTTAAGGTAGAGCAAAGATGATTCAGGGAAGTTTTTGTGATGAATAAGTCAAAGACAACAGGCACAGACCAAGGTGAATGAAGTGAACAGAAATGTGAGCTTTTATTGCAAAGAATGGCAAGCATCAGAATAGGGTTGTTTTAATTTTCTTTTTAGTTGAGACAGTAAAACAACACATTTGCATTTCCCACTATGCCCACATGCATATAAAACAGACATCATCCCAGCATTAGTGGGAGAAAGGTCCACTCCTGGCAAATCACTTCTGCCTCCTTTCAAACAGTTAACTGCAAAATCCATAAGGCTGGGGCCCATAAAAATGGGATGGAGCAAACAGTAAAACAACATGGAAGTGTAAGTGTTCAATGAGGAACAACTCCAGCCAATGTGGCTGTGATTTCACACTTTTCCACTGTAAAAAAGAGGAGCCCGTCCCCATTTCACAACTCCAGGGGGAACGAGTTCCACATTTTCAGGATTGCCTGGAGCAGTGAGTCACCCCTCACCTGAGGCACTCAACAGGCAAGGGAAGCTCCTGGACTAACTGATGTACTGAGAGGAAGGAGAGAATCCAAGAAATTGGAGTGTCTGTCCAATGCTCTGATCACTCACCCTCTCCCCCTCCACTTGGTAATCATTTTATTCTTACACTGCTGCTTTGGGATTTATGATGGAATAATGCCTACTCCTTTACCTTTAACTTGCAGAGATAATTGCTAATGGGTAAAATTTACTGTACCTAAGGAGGCTGTTTCCTTTCCTGTCCCACACTCCTCTCCCACAAAAGGAAAGGATTAATTGAAGCCCCAGCAGTCAGAGCAAGAGCAACGTTTTCCAAAACTGTTCCATTCCCTTTGTTTCAGCACTATTAAAACAACGTGTGGCACACTCCATGTGCAACCCTCAAGAGTATTTACTGTTGCCTTCCCCCACATTCTGTCCCACGAGGAACAGCCCCGTGAGAGCCCACAGTTCCCCTGGTGTGGGGATGTGCTCACCCACACCTAGTTGCCTGCACATTCCCAGGTGCCCGGAGAACGTTCCGAAGGGATGCGCTGCTGTTCCTTGACAGTGGGATCTGCTGTGGAATCGCTGTAGTCACACAAACAGTGACCTTGCAGATAAAGCCTGGAAAGCGAACAACGTCCTGCGTGCAACATTTGCTATTAAATACCTGAGGATGAAAGTGGAACGAAAAGAAAATTCTATAAAAAGTTGTGATTTTAATAGTCTCACTTACTAAGTTCAGTTTTCTGGAGACTTGGCAGGCTTTCCTGGAACGGACTGGGATATCTGAAACCTCTTTTGTTCTCTTTTTCTTTTTTTTTTTTAGCGTAGCTATTTGCAACCGTCAATGAGTAGTGGCAAAATATGACATTTGGAATTAACCCTGAAATCCTGGAATTGTCCAGTGACCAAAAAAACCCAAAGCAGAATGCCTCAGTCTTCAAGCAGAGTATCCTTAATCCTATTTTAATAACTGGGTTTCACTGTGTTAACATATTATTTTATATTATATCAAGCTCTTGATGGCTGACATGCTCAAAGAGCACCAGGGAAAGGGTTTGTACTTCAGTATTTCACAAGAATTTTATATGGGCTGTGAACTCTTCTTGCAATCTACATCAAAACATTTGTGTGTTTTCATTCCAATGGAATCTGCATTAATGTCTTTCCTTAATTACAAATTATCTGCTCGTCGCAGGGAGTCCAACTGCTTTGGAGGCTACAAACCCAGAGCATTTTGATTTTAATAAAAATAATAAAATTTGCACAGTGCCCCTGCTATTTTTTTTCCAGCCATCAGATGTCTGGACTAACTGCACATTCCAACACTTTGGAAAGGAGATTCTGCCTCATGTAATAGCTAAAGGAATGTTCCAGTGTCATTGCTGGGGAGGATGCAGAGGGCTGAATGCATTTAAAAAACAACTTGAAAAACCTACTCTTATTTTTTTATGAAGTCACCTAAAAATTTTGTGTTTCCTGGGTATGTTTTAATCTCCAGGCAACACAGTTCTGCTCTGCCTAGGACAGATCCCTGGGTATTTCAATCCACATTGTGCTGCTCAGGCAGCCAAATGGCAGGGAACAGAGTCCAAAACCAGCCTCAATCCACACGTTTTTAAGTTTGCCCATCACCAAAACATGTAAATATAATAGGATACAAACTCTGCCCTCACTCACCTGACATTAGGTATTCCTGCTCCATCTAGTAAACATATTTTTAAACAACTTTTTATTGAAACAGGCTTCTCATCGATAGCAAAATGTAGATGATCTGAATAAAATGTGCAAAAAAATAGGCTAAAAATCTGAAAATGCGTTGATTAAACTTCAAAATACCAGGATTTTTGTTGTATTTGGGTTTGTCACTTCCTGTTGCCTTTCAATGCTAAAATCAGTGTAAATTGTCTGTTAAGTGCAGATAGATCAGCTCATTTTATCCTTAGTAGAAATGCACGAAAGGACCACAGACTTTTTGAACAGACCTATGAGGAATGAAAGCAAGATGTTGTTCATGGGATTTAATAAAGCTCTGCAGAAATTATAAAACCTTGACAAACAATTAGTCAGATCATGCCAGGTTTGAACAGCATCCCACCAAACCTTCTGCTAAGGACCTCATTTCCTATGAAATTTGCCGCAGCAATGCCCACGTGCAGGAAAGGTTATCGATTTCTCTCAATGCTAAAACCTTTCTCAAATGACAATCCATAAGGGAATATGTTCTAAACTGAGGGGAAGCTGTTTTTTAGGGAGGGTAAGATTGTAAACTTACTGTACGACGTTTCAGAGCATCTTTGCAAATATCCTAAAGCTGTGAGGGGCTGGGGAAACACTCGGGAGGGGTAGACAACACTGTCCATATCTGATCTGCCAGCCCAGCTCCTGCTTCTCCAGGACCAACGGGAAGAATGCCAGAGAAAATCCCGACTTCATGTTTGCCTGCATGTTTGCCATCATTTTCATAAAAAAACCCAATCCAAATAAAATACAAATCAAGGGATTCTGTGTAGAAATGTCTCCCAGGCACAGCAAAACCCCCAAAGACTTGGAGTATCAGGAGAGGAGATGCTGGTCCCACCTTTGCTGGGACCTTGTCCTGCGTAAAGAACATGAAGGTGCAAAGGCTAGAAATGTCATTCTGGGGCTTTATGGCAAATTATTAATTGGTTTGGTGAATAATGCTGTATAAATGTATACATAAACTCCATTTCTCCCTTAAGGGTATAATGTGTGATTGTAAAGCATTTTTGCAAGTCCTCACCAGCTCCCAGCTCTGTCCTACCTGCATCACTTATCCCAAGGAAAAGCACTGGGGTGAGTGCACAGGCCACAGACACACACATGGAGGAGGAATCTGCTCTGCCCCAGTTTTCCTCCATTCCAGCAGCCAGGATGAGGCTCCACACAATCTGGCAGAGTGTGGGGCTGGGCACTGTGCTTGGCTGCACGGTGCCACCTGGGCTGGCCCAGTGTGCACTGGGCTAGGAAAATAGCAGTATCACATTTTCCAGCTTCATTCCAGCTGATCCCAAGAGCAGCAAAGTTTCCACATAAAGCAAATGGCACTTTTTCTTTGTATCCTGCCAGTCCTTGCAAATGGTACAGCTGAGAGCAGAGGTGTTTAAGTGATGAGAGTCATTCTGAGAAGAAAGGAACCATTTGCTATAGACCTTTTGATGTTTTACCTCAGGCTGGTGTCAGTCTCAGGATAAACAGATACATAAATAACAAGTAAATATACAAATAATTATACAAGTAATTTGCACAAAAGAAGCTTCCCTTTTTTTCATAGCTGAAGGCTGACAAAGAAATTACTGTTTATAAAATAAGAGGCGTTTTTCCTGTATACCCAAGAGAAATCAATAGGAAGAAATAAAGACCAGCCCCACAGTACCCAGTATTAACAGAATGTCTTATTCCTTCACTCTCTAAAGGTCATATTCCCAACAAACCCTGAACTTGCAGTTGACTGGTCTTGTGGACTTGACTGGAGTTGGGGAGGTTCAGGAAGCTTAGAGATTTTTATTTTAAACAGTGTTTAAACCAGCCATACATCCTATGGAAGGGGGGAGGAGGTGGCTGACCCAGGGTGAGATAACACTGCTTTTCATCACGTTTAATTGCCAAAGAACATCTTGCACTTATCAAACAGAGAGGGGAGGGAGAGGTCAACCCTGCGCTCTCCCATCTGCTTTTCCAGAAGATTCCTACTTCCTCTCCCAAAGCACTGTGCAGTCCCACTTTCCTGCTGGCTTCCAGTCCCAAAAACTGCACCAAAGAAGGGGTTGCTGAGGGTGGGCAGTACAAGGGGAAGTACCACCAGTCACATCATCCCTGCTGTGCCCATGAGGATGCCATCCCGGATATACAGTCAGGGATATACCAGGTGGGAGCTCTTGGGGCGAAACCTGCTACACAAATGCACACTACCATGGCCAGCATTTCATTTCAAATGGAACATATTTGTCTACCAAACAACTGAGGCACTGGGGAACGCTGGAATTAAGTCAGAACATGAGATTCATGGAATGCTTGCCAATCCTAGTAGCAATCCGAGGGAGGGCCAGGTTTGGCATCTAAAAGGATTGTTTTTCACTCCGATAATAGCAGTGAAAACGAAAATTGGTCCATCAAGTCCAAACCTGGCAATGGATCCCATGGCCCTGGGACTGAGACTTCTTCACGGTCTGTGAATGCAACACATGCTGGAAAAAGGCAAACAATTGACTTTTGATCCCATCTCCAGGTCTGACAGAGAAAATTAGAGGCCTCTCATGTGGATCTTGCTTGGAAAGACAGAAGGGAAGGCAGAGGATTGAAAAACTAGGTACAAATAGCACTGGGTCCTATTTTGAGTGAGAGACATCTCCACAGAGCCACAGTCCAAATTTACAGTGGATTTACAGTTCCTGTTGAACACTGGTTGCACCACAAAACATGGAAAGAGAAGAATACAATAAGGGCCTTGGGTCCTGATGGACATCCTGCTACAGGTTGAATCAGGTTCCCTGGGTTTACAAACTAAAGAAAATAAAAACCAGGGGTGAGAAATGGTATCTGTTTTCTATGGGAAAGCCAACCAATGCCTGTCACAGGAGTTTGTCAACACTGCCAGGAACTGAAATTAGGGCCCTTTGTAACTATTTATAAATCAGATACCTAAGGTTCCTAGACACAAGTCTGAAGGGATGCCTGCATAGGGACAAGGAACTTTATGAGGACATCCCAAAATGCTCCTGCCTGCAGGTGAGACATGATAACTGTTGATACGGACATTCACATTCCATTACATCAATTTAAAAAAAAAAAGGTGAATACTTTACCCCCAAGGCCCACGGACGCTGCAGCCACATCGATGGACTGCGTTGAATTTCCAGGTTGGAGGCAGCCAGGCTTCTCTCTTCCTTCTTTGATCTCCTTCAGACAGCTGGGACCTGCCTGTGAAGTGCAATGACATGTAAGATATGGCTGTCACCGACACTTCTCTCTTTTCATCTTGGTGACCTAAGGCAAGACTGAAGTGGGTGCTGCCAATGCTACAAACAACGTTTTGATCCTGTTTTTTCTCTTACAAAGTCAGGGCAATGCTAGATTCCAAAGGCATGGGGCCTTGTCCAACCCTACATTCCCTGGGAGATAAGGAAGGCATTGACTTTGGCTGAGAATATACAGATGGAACTGCCCAGATGCTTCAGCCAACTGAGCACAAACAAGACAGAACCGAGTTCTGTTTGTCCATTCACATTCCAGCACTGGAAAACTCCTATCCAGACAAACTGCCTAATAACCTGGAACAGACAACTGTGACCAGAGCATCATTTCAGCATTCAAACAGGGATACAGCACAAATGATTTTCAATGTGAGCTTAATGAAGATATGTGTTGGGTCACAGCTGCTGCTCGGACTAGACTGGAAGGAATCCAAAAACCGGGAGGAAGGGAAAGCATTAGTAAATTAGAAGGGGAGATCAAGAGCTGGCTTCTGTGAAGAAATCTCAGCTTTGAAATCCAAAATATTTAATCCCAACTACCAGTGACTCTTCCAGACCAATGGAAGAACACCTGGAGTCTCTGTAGACCAACAAAGCCCCACCACAAGTTCTGTGTGTCCTTGAACTGAGCCAGCAAATAACAGGAGTGCTCGTGCTCCTGGTGACTGCTCATGTTACCCACAAGATCAGAGACTTTTTGGAGTGAGGAAGAATACTGGTGACTGAAATTTGTACAGATGGAACATTGCCTGTCGTGTGGGGGAAAATTGGGGTCAATCTTATTAGACATAATAGGACTTTATTCATTATGGATGAAAAGATTTGGTTCTTACCATTATATGAGAGGATCGGTGCAGCTGTGGTTTAACCAAACTCACAAGAGGGTGAATGAAGCTACCGAGACAACTAGACAGCAAATTTCCAAAAGCTGCTGGAATATTTAAGATTCCACCTCGTCTGGTTGATGCCTGTAAAACATAAATGCAATTTCTATTATGAGAAGCAATAACTATCAAACTGCTGCTGGCTTATATAAGAATTATTGGGGCTATCAATCCATATCATCAAGGGATAAGCTGCTCACCAGCTGGGATCAGGAAGAAATCCCCTCTGCTCCAAGCCCACCATGGCTACAGTGTTGGATAATTAACAGGATATTGAGGAAAGGCAGATTAACACCTTGCTTTAAAGCATCCAGAAGTGGAATATTAGGACAGATGGTCAATTATCTGTTCTACTAATGCAACGCTTCTACTCTTAAAAAAAATACACCATTGCTCAACAGAAATTCCCAATTATTCCTGGGTTTGGTGCCATATGAATCACTAACCGCTCAAACCACTGACATTTCAGTGGTTTTACTACAATCTGTGGCTCCTGGGATGTCTCAAAGTCAGGATCTCTCCTGCCACCCTCACTAATCACCAGTGCAAACCAGGGAAGAGCCACCTCTGATTGCCATGGCGAAGCCATAAACAGATTCCTGAGTCCCCAGGATGCACAGCCTTGGTCCGAGGCCTTCTGAAATCCATCTGGATCACAGCACAGTGCTGCCATTCTGCTGCAAAGTGAGAGCCTGAGCTGTCTAACAGAGAAGAGTCACCTTTTTCTTTTTTGGGATGAGATGCTCATGTCAAAGAACTTAGAGAGAATAAGAGACAACGAGTATTCGGCCCACATCAAGTTATTTTGGCAATGAAACTGATGAAGAAAAACACAATAAAAATGCTGAAAAGAACTTTTCCAAATGTTTCTTTGAAAGAATTTGTACACAGCCAAGAGCTGCTGGTCCCACACCAGACTCCTGGGCCAACCTTTTCTTTTTCTAAAGATTTTATTGGTACCCTTAAATTTTCAAGGTTTTTATAGGCAGAGAGAACGTTCTGCCAATTACTTTTCCTCTACAACTCTGCAAATTTTGTTTTCAGTGTTTTACCATTATTTTTTAGTATTCTAAGGTTTTGAATGGTACTAAAACTATAGTTCATTAAGACTCTAGTTGGACTTTGGCCTAATAATATTTGCCTTTAATTCTGTATAAAATGGGACAAGAGTTTCTGAGCTATATTTGCTTCTAGAAAAATTATTTTCTTTTCCTTAGGACAGAAGAAATATCTGCTTACTGCTATTTTTCAGCAAAATGCTTGGGAAATATTCAAATCATGTCATGTAATGGAAAGCTTTACCAGGATATCCTGGAAGTTTTGGAAAGTTCCAAGCTGTTTTGGGTTACACAGCCTACAGCAGGCTGTGAAATATATACAATACTGGGAAAGAGATCACGTTAGCTTTTAACCACTGCGCTGGATGAGCACAGGACAAGCAAAACTCATGTCAGAAGCTGAAGAGATGAAGTCATGTCACACTTGAGCTGCACTGAACTTCCTCAGCACTTCTGGGAGCTGTCCTGACCGGTCCCTAAGCTGTGTGTGCCTTCCCCAAAGCAATTCAGAAGTTCCTTACAGCACCAAAGACATGCTCGGACATTCCCTCGGGACTGGCCTCAAAGCAGTGGAATTCTCCTCCCTCCCCATTAATCCCTGATGTACAACAAATGACATCTTGCAGGGTTAGGAAAAAATCTTTTTTACCAAACAAACCCTATTGTCTGTTTGATTCTTGTGGTTTCCTGATGCTGGCTGCAGTTTGGGGACAGCAATAATTCCGTAGGCTCTAAATCAGCCAGTGGGTTGGTTTGGAGGCTGCTCTTGTGAGGACACCAAGGAGCCTCTGACCACACTCTAAAGCAGCAACTCTCACACACACACACAAAAATCTTAAAAATCAAGAATGCTTTCATTAACATCCTGTGTGCCAGTCCCAATTCAAGCTCTCTCAAGGATTAGGAACGCCAGCATAATTCTATAGCAAATGCTGGAAACTACCCCAGAAAATTCCATGGTGCAAGTTAATACAGTAAACCTGTAAATTCAACACATCTAAATCCAAACTTTTAGTTATGCAATCATATAAACTGCAGGAACACTTTCCCTGGAAGTGTTCAAGGCCAGGCTGGACAAGGCTTGGAGCAACCTGGTCTAGTGGAAGGTGTCCCTGCCCCCAGTTAGAATGAGATGACCTTCAAGTTCCCTTCCAACCCAAACTATTCTGTGATTTCACAATAAAATTTACTGCTTACATTTCCTTGGAACTTGCTAAAACCCATAAGAAGATGGTATATGTTTTATAATTGGAGCAGCACAAGAAATACTAACGAAATTATTAATGGTCCTGTTATGCTAACATTAGACTAATAAATAACTCGAGCCTGCTATTCCCCAGAACATGGTTATTTTTCTAAAGACTTATTAGTTTTGGAAGCACTTACCATGCACGTTGTGTATTTTTCAGGAACAGAACAACACTTCTTCTGCCCTTTATTGGATGAGACATAAAATAACAAATGCTAAAGAGGTGTGGCCATTAAAAATCATGTGCTATCATTGGCGAGAGCTCCAGCAATCAAGCCAGCTCCCCAGGGTAGAAAGAAGAATTCTGTCTCTTATCCACTTCCCAGGTTATTCCAGATCCCGAGTTCAGGCAGATCTAATATAAAACTGCACTTGATGACACCTGCAGTTTTGAAGCCAAACCTTCTCTCTCTGCTACATCATAACTTTCCTTCCACAGCAAGGGGAAATTCCTGACTCTTCGCTGACATCTGGCATTCACTTGTCACTCACAGTACTAAATCATCTCTATGGTCCCTTCCAACCCAAACCATTCTATGACCTTAAGAATTAGTTTATTTTCTATAGAAAATTATTGCTATTAAAAAGAATATTTATATACAGAATATAAATATTAAAAAAAAAAAAGAAAATCTCTTCCTGAAATCTTCACTTGAGTAATGGGCTTACGCCTACCAGACAAAAATGGCTAAACTATTTCTAACTGAAGCTTAATAAAAGTCCGGAATAGGTTCTGAATTTGTGATGATAATTTTAAATCTTGAACTTTATTCTGAATAATTCTGAGACATGTAAACGGTTTAAGCTTGACACCATATTACATAGCGAGAACTATAGAGCACCTTGTATCTATTCATTCCCCTTTTAATGTATATCAAACTGTTATCCATTTCCAACTTTATCTCCCCTCTTTTTTTTCCTCCTCTGGCCAGTGATTTTTTCCCCTACAGTCTGTAAATCTAATCCTCAGGTAGATTCTTTGTCCTGCTGAACTGAAGTCAGAGAAATACACCGACGAAAAGGCCGTTTCCAAGTTTCTCTTTCTCCATTAGCTGCCATAGCTCTCCCCCCAGGATACTCATTTATTTGCAAAGACCTGCGAATTACAGCCCTTGACAGTGAAGTATTGGTGCTTTAAATAATTGTTACTGGAGACACATAAGCCAGACAAAGAGGCAAAACCTTGGCTGGGATAGTTTTGCCTCCTCACAACAAGATTTAGTTGCTGTGTCCTTTCTGGAGAGTGGTAAAACCTTGGAGCTGGAGATGTAAATATCTTGTCTGGCTGAGCTAAGTGCTGCTGCAGAATACATTTACTAAATGTTCTAGCAGAGGTTAGAAAATTGCTTGGAATGGCTTGGAAACTGCTCTTGAATTAGAGACAGTTGGTACGGAAAACGGTTTCATGATAATCAGAAAAATGTTAACATCCTGAATGCTTACGAGTGTTACCTAGTGAGGGAGAAAAAAGGAGCAATTTAAAACTGATTTACTCACCTGACTGTAAGAGACAATGCATTTTTATTGCATCATTCACAGTCAGGTGACACGCAGAAGAGAAGAGCCTGGATGTGCCAGCACTTCCCCTCCAGGTATTTCTGTCACTCCTCACCTCTTGCCTGCCTCCCTGTCATCTCCTTGCTCCCTCTCTCCCATCTGAGACAGCCTCGCTGTGGCCTTTTACTCCTTCTGCTGCACCTTCGAGTCCATTCCTTTTCCACCTGAGCAAACACAGTTTATTTCCATTCTGCAAACTGTCAGAATATCTACTGATTTCTCTCTACTTGTCTAGTGCGACTCAAGCAGAAAGTTGATCTTGGATGCACCAAAATATCTCCAAAGACTATAAATCACGGTGCTGCTTCTCCAGCTACAGAGCAGCACTGAAGCCTTGTGGAACAAGTCTGTTCTCTTCTCACCTCAACATGAAGCTTAAAGAGTTCTGGGTTATAATCTGGATAACAGGGTAAATTCCGGAAAATTCCACTGTAGTGCGAAGTGGAATTTTCAGGTGGATCTTTTCTTTCATAAGTATTATACACACCGCTCTGCACCTGCATTGTCTGCGCAGAATGCCCCAAAATGGCGGGGACTGACCCAGGGCCTCCGAGAGCCCAAAATGGCAGGGACTCCCCCAGGGGCTGCCCCAAAATGGCAGGGACCGACCCAGGGGCTGCTCCAAAATGGCGGGGACCGACCCAGGGGCTGATCCAAAATGGCGGGGACCGACCCAGGGACTGACCCAAAATAGCTGGGACTGACCCAGGGCCTCTGAGAGCCCCAAAATGGCGGGGACTGACCCAGGGGCTGCCCCAAAATGGCGGGGACTGACCCAGGGGCTGCCCCAAAATGGCATGGACTGACCCAGGGGCTGATCCAAAATAGCTGGGACTGACCCAGGGGCTGCCCCAAAATGGCGGGGACTGACCCAGGGGCTGCCCCAAAATGGCGGGGACTGACCCATGGGCTGCTCCAAAATGGTGGGGACTGACCCAGGGCCTTTGAGAGCCCCAAAATGGCGGGGACTGCCCCAGGGGCTGCCCCAAAATGGCAGGGACTGACCCAGGGGCTGATCCAAAATGGCGGGGACTGACCCAGGGGCTGATCCAAAATGGCGGGGACTGACCCAGGGCCTAGAGAGCCCCAAAATGGCGGGGACTGACCCAAGGGCTGCCCCAAAATGGCGGGGACCAACCCAGGGGCTGATCCAAAATGGCGGGGACTGACCCAGCGCCTCTGAGAGCCCAAAATGGCAGACACTGACCCAGGGGCTGATCCAAAATGGCGGGGACTGTCCCAGGGGCTGATCCAAAACGGCGGGGACTGCTCCAGGGGCTGATCCAAAATGGCAGAGACTGACCCAGGGGCTGATCCAAAATGGCGGGGACTGACCCAGGGCCTCTGAGAGCCCCAAAATGGCGGGGACTGACCCAGGGGCAGCCCCAAAATGGCGGGGACTGACCCAGGGGCTGCCCCAAAATGGTGGGGACTGACCCAGG
>NW_020885098.1:98989-99693 GCF_003945725.1 Corapipo altera
GGGGACTGACCCAGGGGCTGCCCCAAAATGGTGGGGACTGACCCAGGGGCTGCCCCAAAATGGCGGGGACTGACCCAGGGGCTGATCTAAAATGGCAGGGACTGACCCAGGGCCTCTGAGAGCCCCAAAATGGCGGGGACTGACCCAGGGCCTCTGAGAGCCCCAAAGTGGCGGGGACTGACCCAGGGGCTGCCCCAAAATGGCGGGGACCGACCCAGGGGCTGATCCAAAATGGCGGGGACTGACCCAGGGGCTGCCCCAAAATGGCATGGACGGACCCAGGGCCTCGGAGAGCCGCAAAATGGTGGGGACTGACCACAGGCACATCCAAAATGGTGGGGATTGACCACAGGCACATCCAAAATGGTGGGGACTGACCCAGGGCCTCTGAGAGCCCCAAAATGGCGGGGACTGGCCCAGGGGCTGCCCCAAAATGGCAGGGACTGACCCAGGGGCTGATCCAAAATGTCGGGGACTGACCCAGGGGCTGATCCACAATGGCGGGGACCGACCCAGGGGCTGCCCCAAAATGGCAGGGACTGACCCAGGGGCTGATCCAAAATGGTGGGGACTGACCCAGGGCCTCCGAGAGCCCCAAAATGGCAGGGACTGACCCAGGGGCTGCCCCAAAATGGCGGGGACCGACCCAGGGGCTGCCCCAAAATGGCGGGGACCGACCCAGGGGCTGATCCAAAATGGCGGGG
>NW_020885098.1:99793-113290 GCF_003945725.1 Corapipo altera
GGGGACCGACCCAGGGGCTGCCCCAAAATGGCAGGGACTGACCCAGGGCCTCTGAGAGCCTCAAAATGGCGGGGACTGACCCAGGGCCTCTGAGAGCCCCAAAATGGCGGGGACTGACCCAGGGCCTCGAGAGCCCCAAAATGGCGGGGACTGACCCAGGGGCTGATCCAAAATGGCAGACTTCAGGGATAAAATGGATTTAAAAAGCAGCTGAACCCACACTCAATCCCAAAGGGGTAAATATATACCTTTCTCTCTCATTTTTCTTTCTGTGTTTCTTTCCTCTCATAACTTCTTCCCAAAATATATTGTAAGCCAGACCAAAAAATTCCAGTCAATGCCTCAGTAAGGGCCTTGTGTCTGGATAAATTCAAGTTTGTGAAGTGCCCCTATTTTGTCTGGATGTTGTTTTAAAATTTGCCAAGTACCTTATTCTACCTTATTGTTATAAAGTTTGAAAGTAAAAGTGTGTTACCGAATCTCCTGAGAATTCTGTTGTTTCTCCCACACACCGCCCAGAGTAAATAACATTACCTCCCCCTAAGCCCTCTGAGGGGCCCAGGTTTAACAGTCTTTAATTCTAAATTAGTTCTTTAAAAAAACCAACCAACCAACGAACCAACCAAACGAAACCCAGGTCTCACAAGATCTCATCTTGTAAATGGCTCTTGATAAAAACCTGCCTTTTATCCCACTCCGGTGTTCCCAGGTGCACCATTCCTGGCTCCCCTGCGGCGCGAGGTACTTAAAAAAAAAAAGTCGTGTGAATGTGGCACCTGGGGGACACAGGTTAGCGGTGGCCTTGGCAGTGCTGATCCTAGAGAGCTTTTCCAACCTTAAAGTCTCTATTTCCATGACAAAAGAAACGTACTTGCGATGTATTCCTTGGGACCGCACCTTCAGGCTCCTTAGGGCAGGGGTGCCCTCTCCTGGGCACTGACTCTGCGCTTCCCACCCGGCTCTCCTCTACTCCGAAACCTCCCAAAAGTGAGCTTGGAAAAAAAAAAAAGGCCAATTATTTGCAGCTGGCTCAGAAAAGTCTGTGAAACAGTAGAAGGCACTTCATTCTACCAGTGTTTACGAAGGAAAAAAAAAAAATATCAGTGTTTCTGAGAAAAAACAGTTAGAAAACACTGATAGAAGGAATATGTGGGTTTGGGGTACCATAAAATATTTGGAAAGCTGCTAACTCCTGGATAACCCATCCCTTAGCAAATACTCTGCTCGGGCTGGGTTCAATTTAAGCAAAGAACTGTCTGAAATTTGGAAGTCAAGCACAGAAAAGTCTTAGCTAGAAACCAAGTTTTTTTCTAGAGCATTATATTACGGCCTAAAATCAAAAAGGACCACGAGAACTGCATTCTTCCCCAATACAGTAGCACTATGGAAAATCTGGGGAAAAAAAAATTCAGGATTGATCTTTGATTATTGAAAACCTTGAAAAAAAGATTGGTTTGTTCTAGACAGTGAAATACTTGGATCAGGTGTTACAAGATGAGCATCCTGAAAATAAATCTGAGAAGCCACTTCATAGGCATTACAAGAAAGCCCCAAGAAAAAGGTTGAGAGTAACTATCAAAAAATTGAATTTTAGAATTATAAAAAGCACATAAATGTATGAAGTTTTGTATGAAATGTTTTGAAGCTGCAGTTTACCTTCTCTACAGTAGCGTTTTCCCTTGGAATTCTGGATAAAATAATTCTGAATAAAAACATGAGTTTCTACTACAGCCCAATTAAAAATCTCAATTTTTCCTGCTACAGACAGGAAATCACTTACTCGATCAGCAGCAAAACTGCAGATCATCTTAAAGCTCACACGTATAGACCCAGACAGAGGGGTGTGTATATATTTAGGCACTGGAATATACCTATTACACCAGTGTTTTCCAACTTCATTTAAAGCCCAGCCGTGTCTCTCTCAGCAGGGGGAAGCTTTAGCCACCCCCGGGATGTGCTATTAGAAGTGGTGACACCTCTTTGCATAAAAACAATGCTGGAATGCTCGGCGCTGAGGGATCCATTTCCCTGCGCACTCAGACGTGGCTAACGAAGGGATTAATTCACCCCAGGTATAACTGCAACCACCGCAATAAGAGAAAAAGAGGCCAAACACGTTTCAAGGTCAACGCAAATTTGTTCAGAGTTTGCACTTTTTCCACCACCCATTCTCTCACGTGTCTTTTTACTGGTTTGTGTCGGGGTTTTTTTGTTTGTTCCCTCCACCACCACCCCCCGACAACAACTGCAAAATGCAGCAGGTTTCAGCAGTTAATTCTCCTGGGATAAAGGATATTTTCTGGCTATATCAAATACATATCACTGCTTCTCAACCCATCTTGCTGCATCTGGCACAAGTCTGTCTGTTTGTCTTTCTAGGGAACGAAATCATTACAAATGTTTTCCTAACCTGATGCTTTCAATCTGGACTTTACCAAAAAGTGGAGGTTTTTATGGATTTGAGAGAAGACAAATGCTTTTGAGCATTTTTCACCTAGCAAGTGTGAGGGAAACACAGAAAACCCTAAAATACTGCGGATTTTTCAGTAAAGAGTACACATAGAATACAGGGTCTTCTCTCACATCTGGCATCTCCGGAATGTTTGGATGCTTGAAAAATCCTAAAAGCAGAAAGCTGGAGTATGGAAGCTTAGCTAAATCTCACCTTTTTCTCCCTGAAAACTCAGTGTGCTGGGGTTTGGGTTAACCCTCATTAACAGGAAGATGGGAGAATCAATGGAAACTAATCCATAATTCCTGTCTCTGCCTTTACATGATGCTGTATCCATATTTTTAAAGCAATTTCACCCTCTGGATAGAAGTCAAAAGGATCCATGCAAAAAATTTAATACTCCAAGGAGGAGAAAAAATTGGTGCTGTGCTTTTTCAACTTGCCAAGTTAAAGGAATGTTATTGAGGACTCTCTTACATAAATGTTCCTCGACCTCTGAGTGAACCAACAGGTCTTAAAAACTGCATTAGCCAAAGCAAATTCCCACAGCAAATGAAACATTTAGCCGAGTGCATCGGGTTTTTCTCGGAGCAGCACAAAGGAAACTCCAAATGGCAAGTTAGTGTTTCCTGTTTGGGTCTAAATGAGCTCAATAAATTCGTGGTGAGCAGCTGCCAGCATCTAGATAGTAAAACTGGAATACACCACACTAATCCTCCAGGAGGACACAGCTAAAGCTGATGGGAGTAGTTTAAGGCAAGTGTGGAATGCCTAAAGTCCAGATTGCTGCTAAACTACCTATTGCTCCTCAAGGAAGGCAGAGAGCATTAGAAAAACCTTCCTACAACCCCAGCTGGCATCTCACTCCAACTTCATTCCCCACAGCATGTCCCAGAGCCTCGTGCAGTGCATAAACCCCTGAACATCCATCATTCTGTGCACTGAGGCCAGAGCTCCCAGGAGTGACACAGTCTTTGGCCATTTAACACTGCACTGTGACACATTTCCTCTTTGGTCTGGAGTAAAATATATACCAATATGTAATATAGTCTATTACATAAAAACTAAAATTCAATACAAACCAACCTCTGCGTGGATGTTATAAAAGAATTTTGCAGTCGTCCAGATGCACCGATCCAGGGTGATGATTACACACCTCAAGAGGTGAATTCATGTCACATGTAACATTAATGAAGTTCCCTGAGTAAATTCCTCAGAGCAAAACTGTCTTCTGCACTCAGGAAAACAGCTCTTAGAAGTCAGGTCCTGTTTCCAGGGTTCAGTGAACTACTACGCCATGCAGCAAAAAAACCCTGTCTTATGGCTGTGCTCGTGGTGTGAAGGAGCACAAAAACTACAAATAAAACCTGCATTTCAAAATTCCTTCATTAGTTTTGCTTCTACTCTCCTACACAAAGCTTTTATGGCATCAGAATCAGGCCTTTGCCATGGTTTTGGGGTGGTTATACCCTCGGGTTTACAAAGATACTCAGCATCCCAACAGTACATTTCAGCAGTAAAAGGTAACACAGGCTGCAAGCCTGGAACAGCAATTAAGTTTGTTCCCAAAACAAAGTAAAGAGTCTTTGGGGATTTAATCAGTGATAAACTTCAGACAGCTCACACAGTTGACCTCTCAGAGCTTTTGTTCTGCAGCTTGAAGGATATTCTAAACTTTGAGAGGGCAACTATGAGGAGTGGTTTCTTTGCATAACTTCCTTCCATAAACCAGAAACATTTAGATGGAAACAGGAAGAAAGGATTCTACCAAGCATGCTGGAATGCTTATCCATAAACCTTAAGGTACGGGGGAAAACAACTGTTTGTTGTTAAATCATGTCAGTATTTCTGGCAATCATTTTACACGGGGAGCAGGAGAAATGCTTCTTTGCCCTATAGCTTCCAAATTGTGGCATCATCAAAGGGATAAAAAAGAAACAATGTCATTCTACTCTTTGGAGGGAGAAAATGGAGAAAAAGGAGAAAAGATAAATGAAATCTTTATCCCACTGAAATCAGTCACAGAATTCCTGCTGGCAGCAGCAGGTTCAAGATTTCAGACTCTTTGGGAGGATGAATTTAGATTAATTCAATCAAGTGAAGCATAAAAATCAACACACTTGGCCAAAATTTGGAAAAACTTTGGCCCATAACAGGTCCAAGTGATGCTCATCCAAAGGGCAATAAGGAAAAACAAAACCCATTCCAAACCCAGGGATTCTGACAGCACAGGAACACAACAGCTTCTTTGGTCAGCCCCCAAATCTGTGTTTGCACTATTTAACTGTGTAAGAACATCCTCTCGCCTCACAGGATGTGGAGGAGAAAGATTCTAAAAGCCTAAAGCACCAAAGAGATTTCATTTGGCCAGAATACGGGAGTTAGTTTTCCCTATATTCAATATTTCCCTATCTTTAGGATTTTTAAAGCCTATATTGTGGTCAAGGCCTCACTGCTGCCTTTCAGCGCCTCCCCGATTTCAGCCTGATTTTTCCACCCACGTCTTCAATCCAAACTTTGAATTGCCACAAGAGCAAACAGCTTCTGACAGTAAATAACGTGCTCTAGAGTCGCTCCTAAGCCAGACTGTTCTTTGGGATCCAATCCCTGGGGAGCTGGCAGCACTGGAAAAGCAAACACCCTTGGAGCTTCACTGCACGCTCTCGCAGTCTGTCAGCTACGCTCTGGTCCCGTTTGACGTGCTCATGTCAACATCCCCATCCTGCAGCACTGGGAAACATCGGGAAACAACACAAACACAGCACTGGGAATGGGAATTACCTGCAGGACCAGCTGTTATGCTGCATTAACCAATTCAAAGCATCACTGCTCCTATTTTCTCCCGACTTCTAGAATTAGTTCACTCCAAACAATCTGCATCAGAAAGGGGAAAGGCCACAGTATATGTTTTAAAAAATTGCAGTCGTGTGCACAGTCAGTCTCTGGGGACTTATTGCAGAAACCATTACTCTAAAGGTCTCCAAACAAAGCTTATCTCTCAGCCTTCCAGCAACAGCATTTAAAGTGGAAAAATGCAAGCCTAGCAAAGCTTTTATTAGCAAATTAATCTGAGCTTGTTTATGTTGTAAAATACAAGAGAATTATTGGTTGCACTCTGGAGCAAGCACTTAAACAGGCAGTAATGAAATAAACCCCATGAAATGCACAGCAATTACAGAGGAAAATCAGGGATTCTTGGCAAATGCCTCCACTTGGGAATCAACGGACCCACTTCCAGTCCCTCCCTTCCCATTTTCCTTCTGACAAAGCTGCACCTTCTCCGCTTACAAAAGTTGATAAGAACCTAGTAATTCTGACCATGCATTAAAGAAATTCCTAAAAATAAGGAACAGAAATATTTCCAAACAGCTAAGTGAGAATTAAGTACCTCTTCTTTACAGAACCTTCAAAAAAAGTATCTTGTTTCATTACAAGGCCAGCTGGACTTTAACAAAATGCACAAAGAACCCGAGTTCTAAACTAAACTAAAGTCCCTTTAGTTTAGTACTCACAAGGTTTAGGCTACATTGGTATGGAACCTCTAAAAAGTTCCTCTTTGCCAACTTCCAGTTTCCAACTCCTCCTCAAAGCAGAAATAACATGCCTAGAGAGTACTGCCACTATTTGTATTTTATTAGATACATTTCTAAGCAACTGATTTCCCCCAGTAAGAGACTTTATTGTTTATTTTCTAGACAGAAGGGGCTCGAGGTCAGGAATTCATCCAGAAGAACATGTTCTCTGCCTTCAGCAGCTCCCATTAAGGTATGTTTGAAAAGCCTCTGTCAGCAACCCCAGCAAGACAGGGGTCAGTTTTCTGTTCAAACCGAGGTGCTGAAAGAAAATCATCGCACTTAAGTGCTCTGGTACCTCCACTAGACCTCTCAAATCCAGTCCAGCCTTTCGAAATTTCCATGAAATCCATATTTAAAATGTCATCCTATAAGAAAAAGTTCAGGGTTCACTGTTTTCTAAGACACGCTCCCAAAGTGAAACACACACACACAGGGACAAATGGGAATCCAGCACAGCCCTCAAACAGGGAGGAGAACTAGAGCCAGGCAGATGATCTCCCCTGCTCAAGTTTAAGTATTTCCAAATTTACCAAGTCTCTGCCTGAAGATTCCTGGCCCATCTCAGGCCATCTTAAAACATGAGAGTGGAAAAGCAACTCCTTGGCTTGCTTTGCTTGGCTGCAGAAGCACATTTCAACAACTTGTGAAGCACCCCAGGTTCTCAGCTGGACTCAGTAACATGTACCAAACCCATCTTTTTTTTACTGCTCAGGTGTGCATACAAAAGTGTGGGTTCCCTGCAGGAAGACAGGGTTTTTGGCACAGGGAAATGTGTTTTCCTTCCCTACCCTTCAAGCCTAAAAGGACCAGGTATTATTAAGCCTCAGAGCACACAGTACAATACTCCACATTTTCATAGGGATTTGAGTACCAGGGGTTCTGAGGGCTGGAAGATTTCATTCCAAAGCCAAATCCCCATAAATAAGGCAGCAGCAGTCTTTTTCTTTCTTCCTTGAAACAGAACTAGGGGATTATATTAAGTAAAGCAGGTTAAAAAAAATGTTATTTACCATTACTCTAATTGCAAAGTTAATTAGGCAGTCAGATTATGAGCTGGCAGCTTGACAAATGCGTCCACAAAGCTCAGCTCCTTAAATAAATGAACATATGGATGTGTGCACTCACCTTAATCATGAACCAAATTTACACAGGCTTCTTACCCAGACCCAAAGCCCAGAGGATAGATGTGTGCACCAAAAATTGATCAAAACCATCACAGTGCCACTGATGAAAAGCTGCAATCCCTTATTCTCAATTTCTTTGTGATCCCTCAAACTTGATAAACAGAGCAAAACCCCTCACTCAGGAGAGCAGCAGCTGCTGTTGCTGAGTGCTACACTGAGCTTCAAAGGAACAAGGTATTTTATTTACTGCTAGAAATCAGATCAATTAAGTGCAGGTAGTCTAATAATATATATCAAGTGACTCAAGGAGGAGTCCTGCTGCCAGCTGGCCACATGGCTGCACAAAGGGAGGGCTTTGCAAAGACAACCAGGGATTGTCCTGACACCTGCCTGCTTCCCTTTAGCATCCTCAGCCACAAAGAGGGAGCAGCGAGCAAGTTCTGTCCATTATTTTCAAGCTCAGCAGTGTTCAACACTGGGCTACTTCAAAGGGGCACGGCAGTGAGGTGGAAAAGCAGTGTACACTGCGAAGGACGGGCTGATTAAGTTCTGAAACAGCACCAGGATGAAAGAGAGAGGAAGAAAAATGTTTTAATCCCATGCCTGCTTGCCCTGGATTTTAGAACCTGGCAGCCTCACAGCTGACAGGGGCTGGAGCACCCCCCTGTGTACAGCAGCACGTTCAGCAGTACTTCAGCCCTTTTTTCTTTCCAGAAACCATGGAACTGTGCCAAAAACCACACTCTGCCCTCAAAAAAATTCTTGCACTTCAAGGAATCCACCCCAGTAACTCGGCTTTGGGTGAAGAGTTTGGATTCCCCACTAAAACACCACAGAACAAGCAGGTGGACTGGCAAGGTGCCAAGTTCCCCGGCAGACAGCAGCACTCCCCTCCAGCACCCTGGAAGAGGTGTGGGATCACAGTGACATCTCACTCCTCAACGGGACACGGACCAACTCCTCTTTCCCGCAGTATTTCAGGCTAATAAGCAGAGGGAAGTTAGGAAGGAAATGGACCTCCTTTCTAAAACCTCAATTCTTTTATTACTACTGGGTTTGGATCATTTACTTACCGTTTCTTTGTTTTTAGCAAAGCCAGAACAGGAAGCAAACAGAAGAGGTGGTGAGACACTTAAGCCAAACAGAGCTCTAGATCACGTTACTTCAGTGATACGGTGCCATTCACAAAGAATCCTGCACAGGCTTTCTCAAGAGCGTGTGTCTCAGACAACAGAGCAGCAGGTTTTTCTGATTTCTCCTCCAGAAACCCTCCTCAGCCCTCCCACAGCCCACCTCATTGTACCTGAGACAGCTCATTACATTTGTCTTTGATCATTAATCCCAAATTAAGCAGTGTGCACTGTGTGCTCTCCCAGCTATATGCATAGAAAGGGAACTGAGCCAGGATATTTCAGCAATTTGGAGTTCTGCCACAACAGAACCCATTCAGAGGACTTGTACTTCACTCATTTCAGTTCCCCAAGTTCATGCTCCCTCCTAAGCACCTGCAGTATTCCAACAACCCTCTTCCAGAGTCAGGGTTCACCTCAAATAATGCTGTAAGAAATCCATCTCCAAAATACACTCACTGGAGGAACCTTATTCCCTTTTAACTGGCACTGGCAGATCTCAGGTGTGCTTTTGTAAGATAAAAAGGGTGCAAAACGAACATAAATAAATGGAGAACTGCAAATCTAACAAAGCCAAGTTCCTGCACTGAACATTCCCTCAGAGCTGTACGGAGCACCAGCTCCCTCTAGTGACACTTTCCCAGATAAAAATTCACTCCACCTTTGCATCGACTTCTTCCAACATCTTCAGCGGAAGCAAAATGACAATATGACATTCAGAGAAACCCATAACACCCTTTAAAAATCTAGAAACGATTTCCTACCTGTGATGCAGACCTGGAAAGGGCTTTATCACATCAATTCTGACCTCCTTGCCTGTGGGTTTTGAATTTTTAAGACACCATTAGACGAGATGCTTTTTGCTGCTTGCTTTGACTTTGCAGTTTCACATATGTTTTTCTTTTTGGTACAAGAATATCCTGCCAGCATCCAGATGTAACTCTAACACTGATGTTCTGAGATTCATAACCAGACAGTGAAAACATGCCCACAGGTAAAGGGCAGCATTATTAGTACCATGACATCTGCACTTTTTGTCCAAAACTGCTGTTTTCAGTCAGAAACTCTATCTCAGCCCTATCTGTTGAGTTTCTCTAAGCTGTCACCACAATTCAAATAAATGTTTCCAATCCTGCATTAAAAATTCCAATTCCAATTTTTTGTTAGCTTACATCAAAATATTAACTTGGAATATTAAAAACCCCCAAACAATCTCTTTACCTTTAGGACTTACAGTAAAAAAGAGGCAGGCTTATATGAGTCGCATTTTATTTAACACTCACCTGCACAGCTCCTTACAATAATTCAGGAGACAAACCTGGATTATTGGACTGCTGTAGTCGCAAAACAACCACCCTTGAAACAAAGCTTCCCAATGAAGACACATCTGTGCAGACCAGTCCCTCTCTATGGCCTTCAGTGCTTTATTTGGAAAATAAATACACAGCAAATAAGTACATCTCAGTAAAACAGCACTGCTTCGTTCCTGAGACAGCTCTTCCTGCAGTTCAGGGATGTCATTTCTTAAAGCTGTACTTGGCAGCCAAGGCAGCCACAATGTCCCTGTAAGGAGTATCCGAGTCGGATTTGGTCCTTGGAATGCAGCAGAGCCGTCGGAAGGCGGGCGAGCGCAGCAGGAGGTTGTGGGAGAGCCCCACGAGGCTCGAGGACAGCCAGTACAGCGCCATGGACTGCAAGGAGACAAACAGAGCTCGCTCAGCTCCCTGCACTGAGGAGAACAACAGCTCTAGGCAGCTCTTCCCGAAGCACAGCCATGGGCTACCCCCAGTTACTGACAGGAATAACTCACCTAAACCACTCCTCCTCTCAATAACAACAATGGCTTCTGTGTCAAATGTAACTGTCTGTGTCTCTGAACTCTTCTGGGCAAAAGTGTCATCTACACTGAGGCTTGCAGTTCATAAATTAAGGCATGTTAAACTTGTTTCAACTTCTGCATTCCAGACTATAAACTGATGAGAAAACAACCAGACACTTTGTTTTTGCTAAGAACATTCTGCAGTAGAACACCTGGTAAAAATGAGAAGTGTTTGAAGAAAACTCTGAAATATGTCTCCATTTAAAACTAGCCTGGTTTCCTCTTTCACTTAACAAACTCTTGCCTATATGACATGATACATAAAGTTTTCCTCTCAGTTTTGAGATCACACGAAGGACTTGCTCTGAACATCTTTCCAAGTCTTCAAATTCTTCCCTCTTGGACAAAAATATTCCAAAATCATGACGAATTTAAACACGCTTGTAGACAAAACATCTGATGTGTTTTTGGGCAAACAGCAGCAGAAATATGAAACCCGTGAGGCACTTGGGCTGCCCTTTAGGCACCACAACATACCAGTCACGGGTGAAGAGCCACAAAAGTCATGTCAGTACTTACGGAGGGGACCGTGGCAGCCACAGGGATCATCGCCACGGACACCACGCGGAACAAATTCGTCACGAGCTTCTGGAACCTGGACACTTGCATTTTTTTTTGCGAAGAAAAGATCTGAAAGAGGAGACACAGTTAAAAACAGGTTTGTTTTGAAACGACCAAACTGAGGGTTAACACCCAGAAAGCTCATTAGAACATCATTCTAAGAGAAACTTCAGTCAAAACTAAATTTTACTGTTGGTTAAAGTAAATCTGAGACACGTCACACCACAATCTGTCATCTCTGAACAAGACACCGACACAGTCAAATGCACAGAACAGAGAGGTTATTTTTCAGTTCTGCCCAGTGCATTTAAAGCAGTGATAATCTGGAACCACCCTTATGTTTTATAACTGGGTAATACTGTCTAAAAATTCAGTGAAAAGAATTATCCCTTTGCAATCACTGTGTTTATTCCACTAACGTACCTCCACTATCAGCAGATTCACCAGCCCCAGGGAAACGGGCAAAATCCACGTGGAATCAGGTGCCGTGAGGTCTGTAAACCACAGTGCTCCTCCTGATGAAAACTGCTCTTGAACTACAAGAATAATTTAAGGCAAGTACAGAACTGAGTAGGATTTGCTGCCTCAAGTGAGCCAGAACCGTCCCATGCATTACAATCCAACCACACAACTTTCTAGGTTCATTTTAGCTACGTGATAAATGCTGTTAGAGCAGAAATCTGTGGTTCAACAGATTGTTAAAGTCTGCTATCAATACAAGTGAAAACAGGTGGGAGATAAAAGCTGAGAGCCAGCTTAGCTCTTAACAGCCACTGAGAGGTAAACCCACAGTAAAAACTACTTTGATCTCAACCACCACTTTACAAGTCAATGAGGAAAATAAGAATGCAGTAACCTATAGTGTTTATTCCATGTTTTTGAAAAAATTATATATAATATACATATATTTATATATATAAATATAACAGTTATATTTTTGTTACTAATTGCTACATTTTTGTTTAGAAGAACAAACTATAAACTCATCTCTAAAGAAAATATATATAATTTTTTTTTATTTAAAAACCAACACACATTCACCTTGTCAATGTTATTTCACAAGGAAGAAAAATAAAACAGATTAATAGTGAGTGTGCTGTGGCATGGGTAATATTACTTGCTAAATCGGATTATCAGACTATATTAAGTTTAAAACTAAGTTCAAACTATATTAAGTTTAAAAACTCAGTAGCTGACTTTTTATATCAGCTGATACATCCACTTCAAGAGGTTGTGT
This sequence comes from Corapipo altera, assembly GCF_003945725.1. Lineage (NCBI taxonomy): Eukaryota > Metazoa > Chordata > Aves > Passeriformes > Pipridae > Corapipo > Corapipo altera. The sequence goes on from NW_020885098.1 coordinate 111,752, forward strand.
TCTGTAACCAACAGAGGGTCTGTGAAAACAGTAAGTGAGTAAAACATGACAACGAAAGAAGCCACCTGTGCACGTTAATCACCTTGTGAGCCCACGGCACCGACGCTGCAGTTGCGCAGAGCCAGGGACACGCAGACCCACACGGGGATCTGCACCCACACCAGCAAGGTGGCTTTGAAGGGGTGGCAGTTGTCCCGAATGTACAGCTCCGTAACAATCCTCTGCAGGTTCTTCTTGAAGTGGAACCTTCGAGAGAGAAAAACAACAGCTCGGAGCTTTAAAATGGATAAAGTCTGAAAGGGAAAAGAGCAAATAAATCATAGGAGGGGAAAGAAAACCTAAACTTCGGGCACAATGGCAGAACCTTTGTGGGCTATTCCCTCCTGCCACCCCTCGCTCTGGAATGGATTTGTGAGGTGTGTACAAATCCCCCTCATACCTGGTCACCTTTTCAGACCAGCCCAGCTGCTTTCCACGCACTGAAACCTCATAGCGAAGGCGCTCGGCGAGTCCTTTAATCTCAGGCTGCAAGTTTTCCAGCTAACTAAAGAAAACGAGAAACGTTTGGGCAAAGTTGCAGGCAACAGCCACTTTCTCTTCCCTCCTCTGTTATTAATTATCCCTATGTAATTAAAACCCTGTACAGGCATGAACCATATTCATTGTCACTCTATAATATAACTTAACAACTGTACAGATATTAAACATATTAATTACCACTGTGTAATTTAATACCTGTACAGGTATTAAACATGCCTGTGAACGACAGGGCATCTTGTGAATGTCTGGCAAACAAGGCAAGCGAACACCTTTTTTCTTTAAACAATATAACCATGTGAAGATAACAGTGGCAAGTGTAACAGTGACAAGTATTTACAGTAACAATCTAAGATACTGCTACATGAAGCGAAGACAGAATTTTATTAGATTTTATATGTTTTTAAGAAGAAAATTGTTTCTATCCCAACTGAAATCAGAGCAATTCTTAACAAGCATCTTTTTGCCTTCATTCAGGACTTGTGACCAGCTACTTTTAAGACCCACCAACTTCAATGTCACTTCAATGGTAATCAACAAAAGTACTTAAAAAGCTCCGAAGACCGGTGGAATAAAAGAATTGTTACATTTATTCCTCGCCCCCCTCAGAGACCCCTCAGCCCACCCCTCATAGCTTCCTCTGCCCCTCTGAGCCCCCCAAAAGCAAACCCCCCCAAAATCGCAAGGCCCGCTGCAGTAAATGAATTGTTATTAAGAACTGTTTAAAAGACGCTTATTCCACGCCCCCCTTTCCTCCTCCCGCCCTCAGCGCCCCGACCTTGGCGAGCAGCCGCCCCTGGTGCGCGGCCAGCGGGAGGGTGACGGCGGTGCGCAGCAAGGCGGCCCCGCCGGCGATGGCGGCCCACCAGGGCAGCCCGGTGGCCGCCTGCAGCGCCGCCAGCCCGCCCTCGGCCCAGTGCACGGGCTCGGAGCTCGCCGCCCACTCATACCAGCCGCCGTCCCCTCCGCGGCCGCCCGGCCCCGCTCCCGCCGCCGCCGCTG
>NW_020885098.1:113690-215511 GCF_003945725.1 Corapipo altera
GCCGCCACATGGCCAACGGCGACCCCACGCACCCAGGTGTGCGCATGCGCGGCCCGCCCAAGGGCGGAGCGCGCGACGCCGCGACCGCCATGGCGGTTAAGGGCAAAAGGGCGGGCAGCCAGCAACGCTGTGCCGCCGCCCTCAGGGGAAATAATGACGGCCCCGTCCCTAACCTACATTTCCCCTCCTTCACTTCGTACCCATTACTCCTTGTACAATTCCCCAGTAGGCCCTCGCCGGCTTCCCTGCAGGCCCCTTCAGGTACGGCGAGGTTCTCCAGGCTGAACAGCCCCAGCCTTTCTCAGCCTTAAAACTATATTCATTAATGAGCAATTATTCATTCCACATCTGTTCTCCTGCCCAGCCAGGTTCTGAACTGTGTCTCCTCACCTCTTGCGTAGCAAGGAGAGGTCTAAATACCCCTTAAACCACACACTCTGCACCATGTTCTCCTCTCCATGTTCGTCATAACCCTGGTTGTTCCCTTTTCTCAAATAAAGAGCACCTGCCCGCTCCTAAAAGAGCATATTCCTTGGTTTATTGGACAAATAAAAAGCATTATATTGTGGAAGAATTAAAAAAAAAAAAATGTATCTGAGGAAAAAATAAAAAAGTCCAATTCCCTCCACCCAGGATTTCCCATTGTCCAGCCACAGTGGTGGCATCAAGCCTGTGCTGCCCCAAACATGGATTGAGCTGTCAGGTCAACAAATACTCTGGAATTCGTGGTCCTAATCAATACTGAGTACTGCTTCTCAGTAGGATTAACAATTAGTAACCTAAAACAGTACTAAAACCTTAAGCAAATAACGTAGCAGAGAGCTGCTGGTCACACAGCAGAGGGGTAGGACACAGTACCACCACAGTAAGGTGTGAGATGGAGTTGTAGATCCTTTTTCTGAGCAGTTCTTCATTTCAGGATCCATGCTGTTCCCACCACATCTTCACAGGATGTACTTGCAGCCGGAAAAAGGAGCTTGCTTTTATTTAGAGCACCACCTAAGGGCAGGTGTATGGACATGGGTATGTACAAGACTTGTGCCCACCTCAAATACCACAGGATGTAAAAGGCAAGTGGGGTATTTCTTCTGTCTTTCAAAGGAGCACCATAATAAAAACAAACAGTACTTCTTAAATCTGAGTTGTACATCTCCTTTAAACACTATGTACAGGAACTGCAGGGGGATCTTGACTGGATCAGTGCCACTGCTCACCCAGTCTGGCCTCAAAGAACCCCTCCCGACTTTAACTCCTGGTACTGCTGTTCACAGGTGACAGCTCCTGGCTGCAAGGGAATTTCCACTTTGACTTCTCCAAATAAATCTTCACAGGGGCTTATTCGGAACAAACCTGCCTTGGGAGCTTTCAGCAGGGAAGCTCTCATTTCAAGCAGAGAATGTATGTATTCTCAAAAAAATCCAACACATATTTATTTGGAAAAAGCCCTCTGATAATGCCTGGGGTTTTTTTGTTTTTATAACATACTTAAATTACACAAGTAGAAAAGTTATGCTTATTAATAGTTTAATGTATGAAGGAAACATCCAGATTTCTGAATATGAAGGTACATATCTCACATTAATTTAAGTCTACATAAAGTAGAGCCTCTATAACTGACATATTGAAATTTACTTTCTGCTTAGCCATTTGTTATGTAAACAATTGTACATTTATTTGCCATTCTAAAACTTCAGGATCAAGTTTACATAATTTTGCTAAATTTCTGTGTTTGCTCAGAAGCAGTTTACAGTACTAAAACCAACCAGCCAAAGAACAGCTTCAACAGAAAGTTATGTCAGAAAAAAAAAAAAAGGAGGAAAGGAAAGAAGAAAGTCTAACTAAGTTGAAACATATGATGGTGGGGAATGGGTGGTCACAATGTTCACAGAAAAAGGTCAGTTAGTAAGTTCTTCTGCAAAAAGCCTACACACTTCAGTCAAGCACATCAGTAGAATGATCTGGGAGCACATAAACTGTTTCTGCCATTTGTGGTTTCCTCTGCAAAACAAGGAATCTCAAGGCCAGCACGTTGATCCCACTCAGCCCAGTTGGTTCATATGCACACTGTTCATGTGAGGTGTCCAAGTTCCAGTCCACACCTGCAAGAGAGACCTGTGTTAACTCGGTGCTGCTCAGAGCAGGGCACAAGTCACAGGGACACTGCAGGGCCCAGGAGAACTAACAGGACTCTGTGCATGTGCCAAAGTACTTGCAAGGCCAGTGCCTGAATCCCTCCAGCTCCCAGAGCGAGAGACTCACCCTCCTCTTCCAGTTCAGATTTGATATCAATCAATAACTTCATTTCTGGCACCTTATCTCCCCCCAGCACCCTCAGCTCTGAGGAAACTCAAGTCTAACCAAGTGAAACTTTCTCTGGGGGACAAAGTTTCCTCATTAAACCAGAAACCACCTCACTGTGGTCAGGAGCCACTTCAGAGCAATACCTGAACTGTGGCCAAACCCCCCTCTTCCACACACCTATGGTCTGCCAGAGCTGGGAACTATTCCCTGGAGCTTGGATCATTCCCAAGCAAATTAAGCCTAGAAACATCTTTATTTAGTAACAGTGTAACAGAGCTCACTGTCTAATTAAAAGTAAACACAGGATACAATCTAACAAGAGCCACTGATGTTCCATTAGAGTATTAGTTGCTGAGTAGGAACAAGAGGTTTAGGGGAATTAAACACGCTGCCTAAATTATATTTAGTGGACAAGCCAGGCAAGAACAGAGCAGCAAAGAGCTACTTACTCCCTTCCTATGAGCACTCCTAACACAGTCAGGGGTCCAGCAACAACCCCCTGCTGCTTTCCATTTTTGGGAAGGGAAAACTTAACTAACAGCAAAAATAAACAGCCTTTCCTGCCAAATTTTGCCCCAAAATTTGTTTTCTCAGATGCAGAACTGCACAGACAGGAATCACGACGGTTTTGGATAAAACACCCAGTGTAAAAAAAGGGAACAATTACCGTCTGAGGCCCGTTGTTCTCTGTGGAATTTGAAACCATCTTTATCAGCGAGTTCCAAGATGGGTCAGCAGCATGAGGCCCGTTAAAGATGGGGCCTCCAGTACCATCTGTGATGGGGGCTACGGGAGGAATCATGGCGTTCCCATACACAGAAAAAGGCATTCCCTGAGGGCAAGGAAAAGCAACAGTCAGGATGTTTTCGTGGACGCTGCTATCCCTGCACAGACAGAAGGGCTAAGAGGGCTTTGTGCTGCCTATCAGGCCCAAGGTCATTACCCCGACTTTTGGGAAGTCCATGTATCCTGCAGGAACGGGCTGATGGAATGTACCGGAAGGCGTGACGATTCCCGTGCTGTCCCTCTCCATGGCTTGGTGTGAGAACACACCCGGGTCGGACATGGGCCGGTGGATCATGTGGCTTCCCATCCCGCTGTGACACCAGTCCACTTTGTCTGACAGCACAGAGACACAGCGTTACCCACACGACACCCCCTCCTCCTGCATCCCCCAGCCTCAGCTGTGCCCTGTGCCCAGCCTGCAGCTCCCGCACCCACGAAAACTCTGGCACGTGTGGGATGGGGAGCACCACAACGTGCCCCTGCAGGCCCCCAGTCAGAGCCCTGAGGCGGTGCCAGGAGCTGGGAACAGTTACCTGTGACCAGGGCGCTGCCCCTGCCATTCTCCTCCACCTCAACAGCAAAGCTGGCATCTGGGCTAACTCTCCCTCCTCCAAAAACCTCAATTCTTTGCGCCTTTGGTGCTGTGAAAAGGGTATGTATGCTACGAAGACTGTTTGCTCCACTTCATTACCATTCTTCCATTTATTATTTAATATTCTAAGAAACAGAGAAGTACTTTTGCAAAGCAAAACCAGAAAATGACCAGCTCCAGACACGTGCTCGTGTACTAATTACATGAATGCACCAGGGGGAGCTTGGTATTGGTGCTACAGTTCAAACCTCAGACATTCATAAAGCCAATTTTCAAAACAAAACATAAGGAAATTGTATTTGGAGAAGGGATACAAAAACATTTCTGAGGCATCCCAATAGTCAAGAAAAGCCAATCCTGTTGTGAACTGAAAATCAAAATATTCAAGTAATTGAAAAAAGTAGAAAGCAAGAAGCATTCTAAAGGCCAAGACAGGCACAAAGGACAACTTTTACAGCCAGACAATATAAACAAATATTACATTTCTAAAGCCTTACCCGGGAGAAGACCACTAGTGAAGTAAAATGAGGTTTGTATTTGGGGATAAACCCCAGGGCAGTCAGTCAGTTAAAACCTTAAGCTGTCTGGACTCAGTCAAGCAGCACAACAGGTTACTTACAGGGGTTGAGCAGTTCCCATTCCCATTCCTGCAGGTTTTCCCAGGCAGATTGGATAAAGCCCTGAGCAACCTTGTCCAGCCTCATGGCAAACCCCATTTTGTGCAGGGGGCTGACAGGACCTCCAGAGGTCTGATCCAACATGGTCTTATGATTCACACCTCCCATCCCAAGAAAAAAACCCTACAGAAACTAACAATCAAACCCAACCCCCACCCCATCAATACGACAAAATTCATCAGTCTCCTGTAAGTTGCATCTGAGATTCCTGGCGAGTTTGCTGAAGTTATTAATAAATTATGAAATACTAAATTCTATGTGACTCTAGGATAGCCAAGAGTTTGTGTTGGTAAAATGCAAATGGCTGGAAAAAACCAAAAAACCCCCAAATGTAGAACATTACCACTTAAGAGAAGCACCATCCTCAGCACAAAAAGCTCTATCTTGGCTACAAATTAAATATTATCTCCTACTGTACAAACAATCTCTTTCATCAACAGCAAAATCCCAGACAGTTATCCTGAGACACCTTAATTTCCCCTCTTCCTAAATCCAATGATCCTCACCCAGTCCACCCCTGTAAACCCTGCAGTTTTATTTTTCCTGTTAATTCTTACTTGGAGTACCAGACCTTCACAGCCAGGGCGTTTCAGAACTGTTTGCTGAGACCTCAGTAAAACACAAATAACTGGACAGGAGGGCAAGCACAAGTCCCTGCTCCAAATCCCTCGGAAAGAGCACTCCTGTATTTTGAGGCACTCACTTCTGCATCATCCTCCAGTACTGGAGTGACTTTGGGAAACACAACACTGTGATCAATTCAAGTGCACCTATGAACACCACATACCTTGACTGCCACCTATACCTTCGAAGGACCAGATCCCACTATGTCCCACTGGAGCAGCCAAGTTGCTCCCAATAACAGAAGGAGTAGACGTTCCAGTTTGTCTAATACGTGCAGACCGTTCAGTCCCGATGGGAACAGGAACTTTTCTGTCCTGAGAAACATTACTGGGCTTTTCTGATCCCAAGGACACTGCTGAAGGGGTGGGAGAGGGTGCTCGTACTCCAGAGGACACGGACTGAGCAGGAGATTCTGCAAGGAGAGCAACAGGAGCACTTAGTGGTGGCAGCCAGATCCCACAAACCCACCCCTGCATGTCCAGCAACTGGCAGTGGGGAGCTGGTCAACACCAGGTTCATCCAGCACACACTTCAGGATAAATTCAAGTCTTACTTTCAGATCAGAGAGACATTTACCATTGATTCAGTCCCTTATATAAAAATGCTTATCATGCCCTGGCAGCCCAGCCACTGGACACACAAAACTTAAACTGAGCATCACTATCAGAAGCAGAGGATTTGAGGACGATAGCCAAAACCAGAGCTAAAATAAACCCAAAGAAATCCATGCTGTTGTTGGGTTTATTTTTTTTCCTCTTTTTTTTTATTTCCTTTTTTAAATCCTGATTTGTTCCCTGTGGGCTTTTTGCCATTATTTTTGCCAACAAATCAGACTAACTCATTCCCTGAGTAAGCCAACATTCAACAGCTTCTTATTTTTTTGCCCACAAAACTGCCTCGCACAGGCAGAGCTGGAGGAAGGCACCAGAACCTGCCCCAAGGATTTTCTCTTGGAATTCCTCACACGGTTCTGTGAGACCACTGTATTGACACGGCAGCTTCTCACCCGCTGCCCGCTGAGCAGAACTCACCGTTGGATGCTGATGAACACGGGGGCAACAAACTAAGAGGGGAAAAATGCTGTCTGTTAAAATTAGCAGCTGCAGGTGCTCCGCCGAGAGGTGCCCCGGGCGCGTAGATCTGCCCTCCCGAAAGGTTCGAGGCAAAGTTCCCCAGGTGTGTAGAAGAAGGTGTTACAGAAGCATAAGGGGAATCCATACTGACAATACCTACAAGAGAAATGGGCACAAGTGATTCCCGGGACTCCAGCACCTCCCTCAAGAGCTTGCCCATACTGTGGAAATAACAAGAACGAAAACTTTTATCCCGTGCATTTCTGGGGGGGTGTGTTACTGTTTTCCAAAGAAAACTGGGAGGCTCAAGCTTTCCACTTTGCAAGTCTGGACTGCACGTGGCAATTGTGCTGTACATAAAAACCAAGAATGATTCCTATTTTAGTAACACCAAATGGCACCAACTAGCCAAGATATTCGAAACACAAGATTTACTGCTCCCTTCGTGTCCTCTTCAAGGAAGAAAGGGGAAAATAAAATCTTAGAGGTCTAAGACTGATATATTTGTATATCTTACTGTTATACAGTCACGTATCAAAGTGCTGAGAAGTATATTAAACTGACAAAATTCAACACCATCACATTCACAAAACAGGAAAAAAAATTGCTCTTGTATTGATTCATAAAAAACCCAAAGGTCCCACAAAAACAGGCAGAGATGGCCCAAACCATGTCTGTACTTTCTGAAAGCTACACAACAGGTTCTGTGACAACCCCTTGGCCTCTGCTTTGGGCAGAGGGCTCAGTGCTTCCCTACAAATTTCAGGCAGTCAAGGAAATAACATTTTTTGCTCAAATTTAGCAGTGAAGAGAACACATCTCTTCTAAGTTACAAGTTCACACCTGGAAGACACTGCATATTTTTTTACAGCCTCAGGACATTTTACCATAAACCAGAGCAGGCATTAGGTGGCGGAAGGGAAGGGAGGTGGAAACAACAGTTTTCTTATCTCAGCTATCAGAGCAGAGCAGACTGCAATGGCAAAAAGAGTGACTTTTATCAAGCTCATCAGCTGCCACCCAGTTATTAGATTTGAGAGGGGGCACTTAAAAAAGGAAAATGAGCTCTACTTGGCTTGAAAAATCCAGAATAAACTGCATTATTAAGGTGTGGACACAAAACACACTTACCTGAGGGACTTGGAGCTGGCCTCTGTAACGGTGGCCTAAAACCTGGGGCTTTGGAAGTGTCAGACTGATGTAACGGATCTGAATTTGGCAAAAATGAGGACTTTGCGGAGAGCATGGATTCCGGTGGCGTCTGAGATGACACGACGGACCCACCCCAGAAGGCATGAGCAGACGTGGGGCTGTTCTCAAACAACGTACTAAAGGGCCCGAAAGGCAGAGTAGCACTGAAGTTGTTCCCCATGGGCTTGTTCGCCGGGTGGGCCGAATTCTGAGAAGCACTTTGTGTACTTAAGGTAGAAGGAAGCTGCACTGAAGAAGGAACACTGTGGGGCCTTTTGATGTGGTTCACGTTGAGGACTGCGACGGAGGAGTTTTGCACAGGAGCTGGATTCTTGTGGACGCTGCCGGTTGCATGGACAGGCGGTCTGATGGCCGGGGTTTCCATCTTGGCTGCGGGCTGGGCAGACCCCATGGACGTCTGGGACACGGGGTAGGTCATCGGGGTGTTGGTCGGACCCGCCACGGGAGCAGATGAGCTCGTCGCCGCTAAATTTGGAGGCACAACCAGCCGAGGATCTGGAGCGGGAACCTGAGGTTGCTGGAGAGGGGGCCTGGCCTCTGGGAGAGGAGCTCCCGGGGGCTGCTGATGAGCGGGATGCACGGAGGAGCTGCCGGTGCCGGGGTTGGGCTGCCTGCTGCCGGTCGAGCCGCTCGCTTCCACCGCGGGCGGGCTGCCCGCGTCTGCGTCAGATGAAGGCGCACCTTTGTTGGGAGAGGCCGCGGCCGCGCAGTCGGAAGGACTGCTCCTGGCGACGCCCGCGGGCTGCGCGGGAGGAGAGGGAGACGAGGGGGAAGAGGCGGGGTAGTGTTCTTTGGCAGTAGGAGTCGGATACGTGGCGTTGGTGGGCGCCGTGCTCGTGTTGCTCGCCGTGGTGGTCACGGTGGTCGTCGTGGCATTGGACGTCTTCACGACCGTGACGAAGAGCTGTCTCCTGACCGAGGGGGAACTCGGGCTGCCGCTCGCGGAAGAACCAGGCACAGTGGAGGCCACCGAAGTCGTGGTCGCCGTGGGACTCGTCGTCAGAGAACTCGCCGGGTTCCCCTGAGCACCGCTGCTGTTCTGGCTGTTGTGGCGAGGCACCATGTGAGGTTTCGGCGAGTTCGTGGCTCTCGCGGGGCTCAGCGGCCGAACGGGAAACGGGCCCCACGTGGACTGGGCTGGTGGGAAAGTACCTCCGAAGTGTGTCATGGGCAACCGAGGCGGACGGATCTGCTGGAAGGTCTGAGCGGCGAGCAAAGCGTGTGCAAACTGCGGAGGAGGATACGCCAGCGGGAGGGAGACTTGGAAACCAGGCCGCACGTTGTTCACGGGGTTCTTAATGCTCTTGTGAGTGGAGGCTGAGGAGATGGCAGGCACGGAGAGCGCGGAGGCAGGCTGGGACGCCGACGAAGCAGCTACGGTGGTCACTTTGATGCCCACGAGAGAACTGTTAGCAGCTGTGGTGGTGGCAGGCGCCGAGGACCCCATTTTGGAGTTTGCGGTCGAACTTTTCAAACGGTTCTTTGGAATAAGTTCATCGATTTCCTTATCCGGATCCTTAATCAGAGCGTTGATCAACTGCGTGGCCTGCCTGGTTGATTCTGTGCCACCCCTACGGAAAGGAAGGAAGGGGAAAAGCACATCTAAGCATTTACACACATTATAGCCAAGAACCTCCAACACATGATCCACGATCCAGCCTGCCTTCTGTCATGCTAACACAGACAGGAAAATAACTCTCCACCTGAAAACTGAGCTTGGCAGGTTCCTGCTGCTGACAATTGCTCAGGAAGCTCAAGTTGAAAACTCTGACTCTCCCCAAAACCCCAAATGGCTAAAATATTTACTTCCCTAAACAAGTCCACATATTTAGCCATGTCCCAGTATTTATGCTTTGCCTCATCTCACAACTTTTATTTAGTACCAACATATGGTGGTTGCACTTGTGCTTCACCATTCACCTCCCCGCCTCAAAGTGATCTTCCAAGGAGCAACCAGATTAAGCCTTTTCATTTTTCTATACAGACAGGTGTTCTACAATGAAAAGAACCCCACAGGAAGGAGCAAATGAAGGCTCCTGCTCACCTAATGGTGATTATCCGATCTCCAGTTTTATCCTTCTGTTTGTCAATGTCTATGTGCGCTCCCGTGCACTCCCGGATCGCGTTGATGTTACATCCTCCTCTGCCTATGACTCTGGAAATTACAGTTGATGGAACAGAAACCTTCTTGGATCTGTATAAAAAGAAACAATATTTAGTGGGAAATGCTTCCAAGGCAAGAATCTGTGGGCAGGTTGCTGAAAATAATCTTCTATTTCCTGATTCAAGCTACATAGCAGCAGTTTTGTGAAATCTCAGCCCCCCTAAGAAGGTCATTCAGTAAGTCCAGGGAGGGATACACAAAGGACACAGCAATAAGGGGAAGTAGGGGAGAATGTTGTTTACCTTCTCACAACTTCCTTCCACCCTTCTTCCCTTTTCTGACCACGTTTGGGACTAGCAATGGTTAGCTTTCCATTTGGAGAAGAAAGGGGAGAAGGAGCAGATTTTGTGCAAGTAGACAAGGAATTATTTGTCACTTCGTTAATAACTTCAGACAACCTGTAAAAGAAATGAAATGTTGTTATTATGTGGGGAAGAAAAAAAAAAAAAGGATGACTTGTATTTTGCATGCAGGGTCCCAGGGACTTACTTGATGGATGACTTGCCAGGAGCTGCTTTCCTCTCATCCTTTGGACAAGTGACAAGCACCGACGGTTGCTTTTTGTTGCTCTGAGTGTTAGTGCTGGCCGTGGAAGAATGATTGTCACTCTTGTGGCTGCTGTTGCTATTGCTGCTCTCATCGCTACAGCTAGAGATCCTCATGTTGTCACTGTCACCACTCTCACTGGTGCTGCTGCTCTTGGATTCCCCGTTCACCTTCTCAGGCTGGCTATAGGAAATTGGGAGCTGATCATCAAATATAATCTGAACGTTATCAGGGGTTACTTTGTTTTTCCTGTTTTTCCTCTTGGAGCTTGTTGTGGTGATGGTGTTATTCCTCTTCCCATGGGATCCTGCTAGTGTTGTCCAGGTGGCAGATATACCTATGGTGGTGGTGGTGGTAGCACTGGGAGGCTCCATTGGGACTTCGGGATCATCTGATGGAAGAATAAAAAAAAGCAGGAGTAAGTTAGCTTGTGTGGTTTAGCTTTCCAAATCACACCTGTCCTATCAAACAACTCAGGAATAACTTCACAAGGCACCAAACACCACCCAAAACCAGTAACTGTGCAGACATCCCTAAAACTAGGGATGTCATAACATGGAGCTTCTCCCCTTTTTATATCAACTCATACAGAATTTCATTCTTTTCTTGGAATAAATGCAGTAGCAATTTAACAAATCACCTTCAGCTTTTAACTTCTCTTTCTCCTGAGCAGCTTGAAGTTCAAAATTCTCTTTATTTTTTGCTTCTATTTCTTCTAGTTTTCGCCTTTGTTCTTCTTTTTTCTTCCTCCTCTTCTCCTTTCTTTTCTCTCTTTTGGCAGCCAAAGCCAGTCTCCTGCTTTCTTCCCTCAGCTACAAGTCAAGCACATGGAACAGCATTACCAGATTTCCCATGCATTTCAAGAAATCCAAATGCTTTCTATTTCCTAGGACGTTAACAGAAAAATCCAAGTGTAGCTTCCTACTACAGTATTACGGTTTCTAGTAAATTAGTGTATTTTATTTCAGACACAAAACAGGGTTTAGGCCTGAAATCCATATGACTGGAAAATGCCCATCTGTCTTGCACTTGACAAAAACAGAAATCTTTCTTTTGGGTACAATATTATTCCAGAGGAAATAGTTACACTGATGTTTCCTGATACTATTTCTCTGAATAATAGCAAAGATCAAAGATTACCTGACCAATAAGATGCTAATCTCTAGACACTCCAATTATGGTAATTACACAAACCCCCTATATGCTCAATACCTATTTTCACCGACCTCATCCTCCTGAAGCAATGTGAAACTGGAATTTTACCGAAGAAGTATTCCCAGCTCCAAACTCTTCCCACTTGCCTTCTCCAAGTCCAGTTCCTCCAGCAGAATGCTTGCGTTTTTGTTGGCTTCTGCAGCCTGTCTATCTTTGGCTTGAACAATTGACTCCATACACAGGTGGCACTTCTTCAGCATCTCCTGAAATGGGAAGTACACCAACCCTCAGTTTCCAAAGTGTTTGGATGTATGATGTCCAGCTTACACTCGTAATTTAGTAACCATTTTTTTTGCTATGTTTCTTCTCAAGAATTCCCATGGGACTCATCCTCTGGCTGAAAGATGGTGGTCAGCAAGCCAAGGAGAACTCACAACGTGGCCCCTAAAGCTGAGGCACAGCACTATTCCCTCTCACATCTTCCCTTCCCTCCCATCTTACCTTATCAGTGATGGTTGCTATGTATCGCATGCACTCCGAGTCGGATGGGAACTGGTTCACCTCCTTCACCAGGTAACGCACCACCTTCACGTGCCCCTGCAAACACAGTTCAAGGATGACTCTTTCAGCCCAGCTGCCTCTGGTTTGCTCACAAACACTGCAGTCCCAGCGCTCCTCCAGAAATATTTATTTTCAACTCTTCGACACATGATGCTCTCAACCCTTCTTTTTTACACCTTTCTCACCTCCTGAACTAGTAGGGCACTTTTCTGCACACTTCTGACAGCAGACAAGGCACAGAATTGCAGTACCTGTTGTCAGACTGCCCTTGCTCCAGCTGTACTTCCACAAACTTCTGCTTCTATTTTTTTTTGGGTAGTTTCCAGATGCCCAGCTCTCATAGCTGTAGGCTCCTACACTCATCTGCGATCCTCCCAGTACTGCAGCACCTCAACTCCACTCCCTGGATTGTTGTTACAATCATCTCTATACTAAAATTGGGCTAAACTGCACTTTTTTATACCAAAGTCCTCATCCTCTCTTGCATAAAGAACCAATCCAATTTCCCCCCAGTTCTACCACACACAAACACCCGTCAATTCTCACCCCTCACACACTCCAGAACCAGCCTCAGTAAACTGCCTATAAAGCAAATTCCTACTAGAATTTAACACAGACATTACACAGGTGACACACACCCCTATTTTGGAAGATTCAAGGCCAAGTGCTAAAATGAACTGACATAGTGTCTGACAGCTACATTCTACTTCTAACAGCTGTACAGGGATGATCAAGACGAGCGCAGACAAGAGCCAAGCTGAACTTCACGCCCTACCTTTCGGAAGGCTGCCATGAGAGGAGTTATTTTCCTGTTATCAGCTGCATCCACGTCAGCTCCAGCCTGAACGAGCAGCTGGACGACATCGAGATGCCCCCCATTGGCCGCCAGCCAGAGCGGAGTATTGCCCTTCTTGTTCCGCACGTCGATGTGAGCTCCCCTACAACGCCAAACACACCCCTTCAAACCCCTGCTTCTGGGCAAAAGGAAGCACCCTGACACCAAAGAGAACTTCGTCTGAGCACTTGTGATAAATGCAAATTCACAGGAATGGTCCCAGACACAGAACCTTTCGCATTCCCTACCCTGTGGCATACATTGGGAAATATTATTGCATATTGGGAAATATTAGTTTAAGTAAGGCCACATTTCTCTTTAAGCTGTTCATTTACAAATCCAGTACCTGCTAATGAGGAGCTCACAGAACTTGTAGTGCCCTTTGTCTGCTGCAATGGTTAAAGCTGTGTCTCTGGAGGAAGGTACCGGGGGAGCGTTTACATCTGCACCTTTGTCCAGCAGGACCCTGCCCACTTCCGCGTATCCCCCCGAGGCTGCTTCCATCAACGGAGTGAGACCAGTCTGGGACAAGCAGGTAGGAAAAAGAAGCAATTATTCAAGGGGGGAAAGGGGGTTCACTTGAAAGCGAGGCTTTATTTCAACTTCCAGGAACATAATGGTTTATTATTCTTATGCTTATAAGCACCTTAAGATGAATTAAGGTTTCAGAATAAACACACTTTTTGATGAACCGTGTAACCACAAAAACCCTCACCCCTAAGTGCAGCCATTTTTCTTCTATACAAATTTTTTTCTATACAAAATTTCTATACGATATACATTTTGATTAGAACTGTACAGAACTGTTGTATAGAACTGAACTAGGAAAGTTAACTTGCACAAAAAGGCAAGAAAAATCAGGTAACAAGAGTCAAGTGAAGACTTACAAAGCAGTACTTTTTGGAGACTTCTGCAGTGTTTGCTCCTTACCTTGGCTCTGTGTTCCACGTTGGCTTTTCTGTCAAGCAGCAGACTGACCACCTCAGTTCTCCCTTGGAAACAGGCCAGAGTCAGAGCTGTATTCCTGTTGGTCTCGATCTGGGCATTTATATCGGAGCCCATGTCCAGTAACAGTTTGACAGCAGCAGTGTGCCCGTTCATGGCTGCCAGCATCAAGGGGGAAATGCCCAATTTGCTACCAGTTCTGAAAGAGAAGAAAGAAAAAAACCCCCTAACTCTTTAAAAAAGTCATTTCATAAACGTGATTATGATTAACTCGTGAAGGTAGAGTACTTATCCAAGACTGAAAAATCAGCTACACACCAATTACTGCTGAAGAACCTACAAGAGGTTCTCCACAGTAGCATCACATAGGACTACTATTTCCACTTAGAAACACCATGCATGTCACTTTTTAGTTGCTTTAAATTTATGGGCATCTCTTATGAGGAGCATAACTTGTGCTTGGCCCTTCCCTTTGACCTGTGCAGTGTACAGCTGAGCTGCTTTCTACCTCCCAGCAGATGCAAAAGCATCACCTACGTGTCCACATGGAGTAGAGTACACAGGGAAAACAAAGGGATAACACACACACTTTCTTCACATAACTCACAGCTAAGATGAGGAGAGGAGGGGTGCAAAGGGAACTTGCCTGGAATTGATTTCTGCCCCAGCATTCAGCAGAATCTTGATAATGTTCACGTAGCCACCCGAGGCGGCGAGGCTCAAAGGTGTGTAATCAGAAACATTCCTGTGCTCCTTGTTTGCTCCTCGAGCGAGCAGCAACTCCACCACCTGCAGGGTGTCAAGAAAGAACATCTGGTTTTCTCCAGAACTTACAAATCTATCCAGGACAAATGGTTTTCAAGCCTCAGCATCCTGTTGGGAGATGTCAGTGGTAAGAAAGCCATTTCAGTCACTTGCTTCCCTACACTCCTCGCCTCCATGAACAGATGAGGCTGCAACCGTGATCCCAAAGCCCCTGGAAAACTTTCTGTAAAAAATCAGTTGCTCATTGGCATGCTTCAACCTTTCACACCAAATTGCACAACATAGCAAGAGAATCCTTTTTATGATTATTTCAGCGGTCTTTAAAGACTGCCAAAGCCAAAGATTCAATGTGAATGCAGCCTACAAAGTACTCCTGCTTTTTGTCCTCCCCTGCAGAGGACTTTACTGGCAACTTAAAATAACAATGTACACCAAAGTGAAAACCCCTTGTGTCATCTCTCGTGCAATGTTTAATTTGCTCCACTTCCAGTTCTTAAGCATAAAAAGTGTTTAGATTAGACCTGCACAATTCTCAATCAGAATGTTTTCCCATGAAATCACAGGACAAATATAATGTCAAACACTAAAACTGGGGTAGAAGGGTATCCTGACATCACCTCTACTGCCCTAAGCCCAGTGTCTTCCCATTTTCTTTCCCAAAAGCCATGATGTGGCTCATATATGGAACCCACTCGTGTCTAACTCCTGCTTCTCAACAACACTCATCACATTCACTTTCATACCTAATTATGCTGGCAAAAGGCCCATAATGAGGCACTAATGACTGCAGTCATGAGGACACCTGCATAGTTATCAAAGGAGAGAAAGCAATCTATAGAAGACATGTTTTGAAGTATAAATTGGAAAATGGGAACAATGTGAACATCTTAGCATCCTTCTAAACCACACCATCCTGAAATAAAAGTGCTGAATTAAGTGACTGTAGTTTTTCTGGAAGGTTGCCTTGCTGTACTGACACAATACATAATTCACACTCTGCTTTTGAAGACTAAAGTTTTACTTCACCTCTTGTCTCCCTCCGGAACAAGCCAAAGACAAGGGAGTGTCCTTGGTTCTCTCAGACTGGGCTTCAATATCAGCTCCATTATCCAGTAAGATTTCCACAACACCCACATGACCGGCTGTAGCAGCCAAAATAAGCGGAGTAAACCCTGAAATGGAAAAGGATGTTTGAAGAGTCCACATTCATATCTCAAGTGATGCGAGTTAAACCACCCGAAAATCAAGCCTAAAGGCTTCACAAAAGGACTGGCTTTACTGGGGATTTATTTGGGATGAGAGGCTGGCAAAGCAGAGAGGGTCTGTACTGCCATGGTGAGACACTCACCTTTCTTGTCCCTGTGCTCAATGTTGGCTCCTCTCTCCAGCAGGGTCTGCACCAGCTCCTCGTGGCCTCCAGCACAAGCCAGTGTCAGGGCTGTGTCATGGTTACTTTCAGTCTAAAACACACACCACGTACACAAGATAAAAGATTTGCTTTTTCAAGGACAGCCCATGTTATACAGCACATTAGCCAAAGCAATAAAAAAAATTTATAAGCTAAAGATGTGTTTATTGATTCCCCTACCACTATCTTCTGTTTGCTAGTTCCTAACAGGACTCTACCTCTCGAGTCAGCTCTGCTGGGAGATTTAAGGAAAACTCCTGACAAGAACTGAGATTCTTCAGGAACTGAGCTGTCATCTGTGCTCTCCTAACCAGATTAACTTCTTTACCACTGCTTGACTGTGACCTCTACATGGTATAATGAAGGTAAGAATTCTATCTTTAATCTTAACACTCCAGTTCCACCAAAGGTTTGGTCACAGCAGAAACCAAGCCAAGTGCCACAGGCAGCTGAGGTACCCAGGACTGGCTTTCCAGAGGTTTCTCTCCCTTCCTCCACAAAGATCCCATGCCTTTCCTCTACTGCATGTTGCCCAAACCTCAGCCATGCTATGTACAGCCCAGAGCTCTGCACACATGTATGCCCAGGTAGTATGGGCATGCTTTTTGGTGATGGTCAGTTAGCTCTAAGTCAACACAAAGTCGCCCTTTTAACAATTATTTTCAGGGCAAAAAAGCCCTTTCTTTAGTGGAAATGAGAGCTTGAATTATTTCCTCTTGTAAAAAAAAAAAATTCACAGAAATTATTAGTTTCAAGACTTCCATAGGTCTGTGATCACTGGCCAACAACTTGAAGCACAACCAGAAAAATCAGAGTGCAACATTCCAAGGCTTACTTTTGTCTTAGCGTATCAGGCCAGAAAAGTAATTAATTTGTCAGTAGACAACTTAGCTGTTTCTCATAAGCCTGAAAACAAAGGAATAAGAAATACAAGCGTTCAGTCATTCAGAGACCTTCTCTTTTGTTTGGTGAGAACACAGAGCAGAGTGGGTTGTAACTCTCCAGGGAGTTGTTCGGGCTTTCCAAAAGCAGCAAATCCAGTCCCCAGACCCCAATCCATTATGCAAGAGAGCTGTTTAACACTGCTGAATTATTCAGGGTGCAGAGAAAAACAGCTCTGTGGCTCTGTGAGAGCAGCAGGCTCACCTGGGCATCGATATCTATAGCAGGGTAGATGGGCAGCATGGCTGAAGGAGAAATGATGGGACTCGGAGTCGGCGTCTGAGGTTGGGACACTGAGGTTGCAATGCTGTGGGTAGGAGTATTTGACATTGCAGATGCTCTTCCACTCACTGCTGTTGGACAGAAGAACCACACTTAGTCAAAGCAAAACACCTCCAAGTTTGACGTGACAATAAAGGGAACTCCCACCGACAGACAGAGCTCCCTGAAAACTGTATTTTCCACCAACATATATATTCCACACATTTAACCCAGTCTTTGAACATTTAACTCTTTAACTATGAAAAAGGTTTACTGTATTCAATCAAAGAAAGAGTTAAGTATCAGCTTGACATGTTTTCTAGAAGCCCACCACGAGAAAAATATTATTTTAATTTTTTTTAACCCGATGATCTTTCCTCCAACAAATCAGCCATTATTTGGACCAGAGTTCCATACCTTCAGAAGCAGGGCTGCAAAACAACTCCAATCAACGGGTATCTACACGTTTTCCTTAAAACAGCTTAAATATTTTCATATAAAGGTCTGCCCAACCTTCACCCTCCACCCCCCCAATAAACACAAAGAAAAAGCAACAGGGTCAGGATGCTCACATGGCAGAATTTGCTGAAACCAGAGAAGCGGAAGCTTCGGAACGGCCAGTTTGCAGAGACTTTGGCCAAGGTGTTAGGTAAGCAAAGGTAACACCATTTACAGGGATGACAGTGTGTGGACATGACACAGAGAGCACCGACTGCCACACTCCCCGAAACTCATTCCATACACAGCAGGTTTCCAAGTACAGAGAGAACCTGAATCTAAAACAGCCTTTGGGGAAAAACTCCCATTTTCCTACTTCTCCTCAAAAGAACTCAATGGGTTTTTTTCTCCCTGTCATTTTTCCAGGTGTTTCTCAGGTGTGACAGCAAAGGAGCAAATGAAGCACTGTTCACTTCTGTCCAGTTGGCAAAAGCACCTTGAACTGCAAAATGAAACAAAGTTTTCCAACAGATGCCCCAAAACCTGGACCCTAATATTCCAAGTTGTGTGCTCCCATCTCTGCAAGGCACCTGTGTTTTACACTTATCATTAATTTCTGTACTTCCTACACAAAACCCCAGCAAAGCAGCTAATAAATGTCACTGTGAGAAACAAAGAACTCCAACTTCTAAGGCAAAAAGTATCATTAATCTTACATTTAAGGGTAAATCAGAATTCAGGATTCAAACTCCCTTGATCTTTACATTCAAGTGCCTCTTGAAAACTTATCTCACCTTAGAAATCCCACAGGTATGGATTAAAAGAGACATAAACAAGCTATGACGAAATATTTTCACGTAAGGTCAAAAACAGCACACCTGTTTTAAAGAGTTGCTAAGAATTCCTGTTCCTGTCCCAGTATGGGGACTGAGGAACATCAGCTATGTTACAAGAGACACTATTGAAGTTCTTAGACTTAAAAAAAAAAAGTTACTTAAGGAGGCCTTAATTCAGGTTAAGTCTATTCTTTACTTTTGCAGTGAGGGGGAGGAAAAAACCCAACCCCTCCTTCCCCCCCAAAAAAGAGAGACACATGCATGATTCATCAAGAATTCACAAATATACTTTATATCCCCACAGCACATTTCACTAGGACACAACATTTATTTTTATGGGTAATGATCTGAATATATTTATCTCAACATTACCTGTGCAGAGCTGTAATTTATAATGACTGTGCCAAGGGTGATGAACAGAATCTTTACAGTGCCCAAACTCAAACATTCCAAGTTTTCAATAAGCCAGATTTTCACGACATCCCTGAGCACTGGGAAGAGTAGCCAACTAGCTTGATCATCAAATCTAAATACACTGATAGTCCAGTATTTATCTTTTCCCTCTGCTCCTCCACCTACTCTAATGGACTAGTAGCAAAATGGAACTCAAAGGCTGTACTCCACCATGAAAACACCATTACTTCATGCCTGGGCTAACCAAGCCTTCAAAGCTAGTTCACTAGCAGAGTGTTTCACACTATCAGTTTTGTGCTAAGTGATACTAGAGCTGCTCTTTATCTTGATTTCTTTCTGGGCACATCTCAACTTTCTCATAATTTAAATGAAAAAAGGCCACCTCACAGCAGCTCCCTTCTCCCCCTCCAGAGAAGCATTTGTCTTACACCTTTAGACTGCCCTTTCCTCTTCTTGAGGATCATTCCATGTCTCACTAGTGCTGTCTGACTGTGGGCACAGCGCTGTCCTTATGCACTCATTCCTTATCTCCTGGAAGGTCAGCAGTGCATGGATAAAGGCTGTTCCACACCGCACTGCAATAAGCCAAGATGAGAAACTGAATACAAAAACACCTTACAAGAAATGCACTGCACACCTCAGCTTTTTCCAACTGGTTTCAGGCCAACTCTCCAGGCCTGTTCCACATCAGCTCCTCCCGTGCCCCCAGTTCTTACAAGCCGTGTTCCTGTCACACAGGCTCACCATCACTCCAGAGCACTTGAGATGCACAGCATGCCTCAGATTACAGCAGCCCAAGCTCTGTTCTGAGTTCCAGTGCAAACCCAGCATTGCTCCTGGGACTGAGAGCTCCAGGGGTGGTTATTAGTTCCAGTGTGCAAGGTGCCCTGAGGCAGGGCAGTCCCACACCAAAGCAGCTCCTGCTCGGGTCCCAGCTGGCACACAGCCTGATTTTCCTGGGATGCTGGCACTCCACAGTTATAACAGGTTCATTTAGAACTGACTCATCCCACAAGGTCACTTCCAGGAATTCATCTTATCAAGTGCTTCAAGATTCCTCAAGTTCTTTGTGAGGTTCTGGGACTCAACATAACCCTTTCAATAGTTTCTACTTGGAAAAAAGTTCACTATTAAAAACAGGACCTTTTTTTTTTTCTTCTATATCTTTACCATACCACTCGACAGATTAAATGTTTTCATTCAAGACTTACATAACTAATACTAAAAAATACTTCTACAAGCCTCACAGCAAACAAGAACACCTGAAGCTCAAGAGTAAATGTTTTGCATGTCCTCAATTCCAGCAGGATCAGAAAAGTAAAAATGAAAGATTATTTACTACTTACTCATTGTTTGCAACTAATTAGGCACAGAGATGCACATTAAATCAAGTTTGCACAGTCAAGGTGAAGCTTTTTTTCTGTAACTGGTGCTGTAATCACAGCTCTGCCATGGAACTAAACTGAAGGCATCTCAGAAACAGGAATTTAAATCCATGGCAATACTCTAGAAGCTTCTATTAAAGCCACACTCAGAGCTACCCATCAAACATTCAGGTGCTGTTTAAATGTTGTGTGTTACACTGAGCCCCTTTCAGCTCCACGCTGAATTCTCATGTGTGTTTTCAGGCTGGCACTGAAGTTCTGTACTCAGGTCTGTATCTGCTCTCACTTAAAAACCCCTGAAAATCAGTCCCTTCCCAGAAGTGAGCTGAGCCCTCATTCCCAGGTGCATGTGTGCACACACATGCTAATGAGTGGGGCTGAGCAGTACAAAAACATTCACTCCAAGTCACAGGGCAAACGCCTGCCATGCTCCAAAAGGCACGCACAGGAATTTGGGTACGTGGCAGGTGACCCAAAATCACACCTTCTCAACATGTTACATGCAGTTAAACACATGGCAAATGTCCTAACTCCAGGTTTAAGTTATATTTAAACACAACTGAAGAGCATTGCAAAGATTCTTTACAAGTTACCAGGAACTTTAATTATCCCAATTCTTGAATTGTTATCGTCCTGTATCCCAGCATCTCCACAGGAAAGAAATTTTCACTATCAGAGCACGATAAATGCAGTTTTATACACTGTCATGCATCCATTTATTTTTATTCACTTCCAGTCTATGTCTAGGCTTCACTTCTAACATGAGAATTCCAGTAAACAATCTCCGCAGCTCCTCTAACTTTCTGTCATCTGTAATGAGGCTTTGCCTGGATAGCAGGTCACTCATTAGGTGCCTAATTTAAAAAGTGTTGTTTCTAGTGTTTTAAACAATCCCCACCCGGTAGTTTAGCCATTTACCATACCTTCCATTCACTCTGCTCCATCATACTCCACCTCCTGCAGGACACCAGGACCAGGTCTGGGCTAAAACCTTTTTGGAGACCTGCTGCCCTCTGGCACACATCCCTCATCCTAACATGCTTTGCAAAGCAGACTTGTTCAAACAGACAGCACTTGGGAAAATATAAGTGCATCAGCTTAAGCAAGAGCACCTTGGTACATTTTCATCAAGTGACATCATTTTTCAAGACTCTGTCCTAGCAGTTCATCTGTGTTCAGCTGAGGAGTCACAGTGAGCACTGCAGCTGCTGCTTTAGCGTGGGAAGGGGATTAAGTGCAACACAACTGAAGGTGTGAAGTAAAGCAACACTAACAACTCACATATAAAACCTGCTTCATTCTTTTATTTTACTCCTCAAGGCCTTAAAGCACCGATGTCACTGGGCAAAGAATTCTCACAAGTGACGACAAGCCTCTGGTCAGGCTAAACATGGTTCTTGCTGGCAAAGCAGCCATTTTTATGAGGAGATATTTTTACAAGTCATAAAATTGTCATCTTTTTTTCCAAATAGGAGTAAAAACTTTGCCTAGATAGACTATTTAAGGTCTACTAGAGCAGCTCTCATTCAAAAGATAAACTCCTCACACATTCTAGGCCTGATGTGGTGCTGCAGTTGCTCACAGCCTCCTCTCAGTCAGCTCTCCGCTAGTTCAAAGTACTAACCAGTACTGTCAATGTGTTGTTTCTGAGCTACAATCAGACCAAAATACAACTGTTTATACCTGGCACTGGCCCCCAGAAGTTATGAAGAGTTAAAACTGCCACCTCCACCATACCAACCTGACCAACTGGCACCATTACCTCGGCCCTGCAAATTGAAAGGTTAAAGCTAGTTTTCCCAAATCAAGACAGCGATCAGAGGGCGAGTGGTACTTGCTGTAGAGCTCATGGGAATACACAAACACACACACACACATACACACACAAAAAGAAGTGGACATACCCTCAACTGGTCAAGCAAATATTATACCTGCTCATAACAACGTAAACCCACCTGCCATGATGTCATCCAGCGTGTCATTGAGCGTCTGAGCAGGGCTGGCTACCATTAACCCTTGCTGTGTTTCTGTGAGTATTCCTTGCCCCAGCCCTGCTAGTTGTGCTTGGCCCAGCACTGGCTGTCCAACTATAACACCTTGCAGTTCTGTAAGGTTTGCGATGGACCCTGGAGGTAAGGAACCTGCTGCCAGAGGCAAAGCTTGTGGCATGGCCAGAGGCTGAATTGGTGCAAAACCCGTCTGTGCAGCAGCTTGCTGGGGGTCATCTTTAAGCAAGATGGGGTCCACTTGCTGCAATCGTGCATAGTCTCCCTCTGAGAGTTGTTCTCCTACCCCAACGGGAGTCAGTAGTCCCAGATGCTGGCAAGACTGTTGCTGCTGCTGCTGCTGGAGCTGAATTCTTTGCGCTTTTACCTCTAGATATTGCTTTTTTAGCTGCTGCTGAGTTTTCAGCTGTAACTCTCGCTCCACTTTCTGCAGTTCCTCCAAAATCTTTTGTTTCTTCTGAATTTGTTCCTCTCTCGTTTTGTTCAGCTCCTCAATCTTCTCTTTGGTGAGCTGGTCAGCGTGTGCCAATTCCAGGGACTGCAGCTGAGCGTTCTTCTCTATGGCTTCTTTTATCCTCTGCTCCAGCTCTGTCAACTTGCCCTGAGCCTCTTCTACAATGCTCTCTGGAGACTGATTGGTGATGTAACCCTGTACATCCTGGTTGTTTGCTGGCAAATGACTGCTGGACTTTTGTTTAGAAGCAGCTGTGTGAAAAAGAAACCCCCTCAGAACCAATGGAAGTGCATACGAATGGCATCCTCATTACAGAGCTACTGCTGGGCCCTGCCCGGCCGGGTCCGCGCCAAGGCACGGCACCCACAGGAGGTCAGCGTGCACTGAAGGCCCTCCAGGAACACCTACCCACTGGAACCCGGCAGCCAGACTGCAATTTAACAGGACCCATTTCTGCACATACAGCCCAGGTATCCCTGCGCTACGGTGACAGGTCTACTCCAACAATCGTTATGCTTTTGCCAAAGGAAGCGATTGTCTCGAGCCGCTGTTACCGAGTGCTGCTACAAGAAAACTGGGAGCAAAAAGCAAGGGGACGCTGTCTCTTTACTTGGTGTTCTGTGTCTGGTGTGCTGTTAGGTCATGAACATATGCTTAGGGATGAACACAGCCCAAGGGATGCAAAAACATCTTGGGGACTGGTCTAGGCCACCGGTTTTGCGACTGACTCGGTACATTTTAGTACTCGGTACATTTACACTTTACAGGACTAGGAATCCTTTTGCTCCAGGTATCCAGCTTTGCTCAGGTGACAAACAGCGCCAGAACCCAGGACAGTCATTTAGATTTAGCAGGGTCTAACAGGGTGTGTTTAGCCACTACATTTTATCCATAGCAGACATGATTTTGCCTGTGTCAAAACTCAGCTCTCTGCCCAAGCAAGGCAAATATTTCAGCCTTCCTGCAAGAACGAGCGATGGACTAATCCAACTGGTCTTTTATGCAGAAGTCCCCAGTAACACAGCTGACATGCTCTGCCATACCAGGTGGAGAAGCAACAATCGGTTAATTTTGAAGGGCGAAAGGCAAATCAAAACTCAGGATCTGAGGCAGTGGAGGTGCCCGGCTTCTTCCAGCCATCCTCGCTGTATCTCCAGAACAATACAAGTGTACACACAGGATTAATTTTAGGACATGCACGCCTGTATTTCCTACTGCTGATCCTTGATAAAAATTGGTTTTGAAAGAGAATTCTTACGTACAGAAAGCGTTAAAGTGTCAAAATGGCGACAGCAAAATAGATGCAAATTTAGTCCTGGGAGGACCTGAGCCACATCAGACTAAAGATTTTATAGCACAAGAAATTCCGCCTTCAATCCAATTAGTCAAACCCACTCCGAGACTGCTAGCCTAAGGAAACACAAGTTATCAAATCAACTGCAATATGGAGATTAACATGATTTTTGCAACTTCCATTATCCAATTTCTACAGGCTTCTGGGTGACATTTTGCATTAGTCCAGTATGTCAGACTAATAGAGATTTTAACGTATTTACTTAGGCAGATTTCTTGACGCTTTGTGATTACAGGGTTAGATGACTGATACTTGGTGGATAAGCAAATCCTTAAAAAAATAAATTCAAATTAAAAAAAAAATTCAAAATTGCAGTTTCCTTGACTGAATCCATAAACGCTCTTCATAGGAACTACTCTGCTACAAGTGCAAGTCTCTACCTTCTGCCTCGGAAGGATATGTAGAAAGTAAGCTGCAGAACTACGACTGACCTTTATTTCTGATGGGAAGGGTTGTGGCGACATTAGCAGGGGGTTTGTCAGGCTCCTGGGGTGGGACGACCATGGGCAGCGCCTGCACTGGTACTCGAGGAGCCTAAAACGTCGGAGACTAACAGATTACTTTTCTCATACTCTATGCTAGTTATAATTCAATAGAAGGTAAGCAAAACCTGTTAGAAAAGCAGACTTCAATGGTCACTAAGAACAGTTAATACCGTTTTTAATACGTTGAGTTCAATAATTAACAAATTGAGATCATCTGATCTCAAAACACTTTGCATTTTTAACCTAAAAAATTACTTGCCAAACCATAGTCAGCATGGCACAGTGCTAAACTGTGGTACAGCAAATACAAGCCACAATGGGCCACAAATTAAATTCTGAAGAGCCTCATTAATGCAGACCTTCACTCTTGCTGTTTTTCCCCCCCCCCCTCAACATTTTTTCTAATAATATTTAGAGACTAATAATAATTATGGAAGCACTATACAATAATGCTCAAAAGTCTTCCCCATTTTCATGACAGCTCTAAGTAGTTTCCAGTGTGTTCACCTACAGTTCATGAAATGACATGACTGACTCTTCTCTCATCTTTACACTCTTGAGTAAGCTGCACAAAGAACTGCAAAAAAGCCCAGAGCCCACTGGCCCTGCAATCTTACCCTGTTTAGATCATGGGATGGTGGGGTCAGCTGAGTGGCATCGGGTGGAGGAGCAGAAAGCAAGTTGTTTGGGTAATCTAAAAGGTAACAAACCACGCTGGTGTGACCACCTTTGGCTGCCTCGATGAGCATAGTGGATCCGTCCTGGAGAGGGGAAGATCACGGAGTTAGAGAAGAGCTCCAGCAAAACAACAGCGCAGCATTTTGGGAGACACAGTGCAGCACCTGGTACCTGCTGTCTGCCTTAATAAATGTTCACTCCACCTGCAGCAAGTTCACATCTAAACCTAAGGCCTCGATGAACTATTTTCAAAAAAAAAAATTAGTACTTTTAAAATTTTTCCTTCCTCTTCCACAGTTGCAACCTTGCAACTGGAGATCAACCTTTACATTCATGGTGATCAATGGATCTGCACTCCTAACCCTGACTTCTATAAATATATTCATGAGCACAACACCCGCTTGTGGAAACACCGGTTCTTGCATCTTATTTCCATTTAAATCATGACATGCTGCATCAGTTGCAGAGAATACAAAAGGAGAGAATTCGCTTAGGTATCCTTAGTTTTCAGACTGATGATAAATTATCTAAGAGGAGAACGAGGGAGTTGAGGGACAAACCTTCAGTCTGTGTGTGGGATCAGCACCATGAGCCAGCAGTAACTCCACAACTGCCAAGTGACCTCCAGCACAGGCCAGTGACAACACTGTGTGATCATTGTTAGCTGTGGTCCTGTTCACATTTGCTCCTGCAAAAACACAGGGGGAAAAGATCAGGTAAAAAAAGACTTCAACAGCTCCATCAAAACAACTCTACCAAAAGCAACAGAATTTAACTACTCTGCAATCTACACGGGGAAAATTTCATCTTGCTGGTTGTCCTGCTCCATACAGGGCAGAGACAAGAAAAAATCATCAGAATCAGCTCAAGAGAGAAAAATAAGAATTCCAGGCTCTGTATTAAAGCATCAAGCAAGTTATAGTCCAAACCTGGAAACCTACAGGCACCTGAAGCTAAAACTCCTGAAAACAGTGCTTCCAAGGCTGCACCAGGGGCATGGAGACCCCAGCAACCTCTAGTACTGATGCTTTTACCAGGAATTAAAGACTGGAATTCACTATTTTTATCACTAGTTGCATTCCCACTAATCTCAGCAGGAACAGAGGCGATCATTACATGCCTCATTTGAGAATCAATGACCTACTTGAGTTAAGACATTTGAAACAAATCCAAGGAAGTTACACTAGTTCTGACATGTTCCTAACCGGGAGTATTTCTAACATCAGGAGAACCCAAACCTTTCCACGCTCTTACCTTTGCTAATCAAGAACTGAACAGTGCAAACATGACCTGCCCTGGCAGCTTTCATGAGAGGGGTTCTTCCACCTTCCGATTCATGCTCCTAGAGCAGACAAAGAAAGGCTTCAAAATCCAAAGTACTGCATGTGAAAGGAGGCCAGTGAGCCCTGGGGTTTTCTGAATGGAAAGGTCTTAGACATGGAACATCATTTTTTTTAGTGTTTCACAAACTCAGATGTAAATATCCAGCTAACATTTGAACTGAGGGTATCTTGAAGGCAGGTGAGCCATCTACCACCTGTCTCTGCACAGGTGTGAGACTCTTGGACAAGAAGCACTGAGGCACATGGTGGGGATTTTAGTTAAACAGGATGTCTTCTGCCACGCCTAACTTCGCTTTCTGGCAACACACTGGCAAAAAAGCCTACTGAAATGTATAAATCGATTTACCTCCACCATCTTAATTCTGTTATGGTACACCAAATAGACCATATCCAAACAGAACTGTCTGTTGCATAAGGAATAGAACAAATTTGCAGGTAAAAGGACTAACCCAGAATCAGCTCAACAATTCGAAGCTGAATACCATGACAAAAGAACAAAATCCCCTATTTTCCTGTCCAGGCAACCTTGAATGGCTTGGAAATGCTTTAGACATCAGTCATCAGAGTAACTGGTTAGTGTAACTGACCTCAGCACTTTCAGGTAATTAAACAGCCTAAAGTACTTTAGAGAACCATCACCAGTTCTCAGTTAGTTAGAAGAAAAGGTTAAAAGATAATTGCTATAGCTGTATTCAGATTTACAGCAAACATGTAAATCCTCAGCAGTGAACACAACAACAACAACAAAAAATTAACAAATCATCAGAAGTCAATAATTTTATTTCCTAATTCGATTTTTTTACAAAGATCATGACTTACCAGATCTGCACCTGCCTGAAGTAAGACATCTGCTACATCAGTGTGGCCATTTTCACAGGCATATGTCAGTGCTGTGTCACCTGTTGCTGTCGTGGCGTGCACGTTAGCCCCTGAAAAAGTGGTGGTAAAACCATGTAAGCTTTATGAAGTTCAGTACAGAAAATATGCAAGTCAGCATAATCTTGACAAGATCAGACAGCAAATTAAACTTCCCCCGTCCGATCCAACAGCTATTAAACTGTTAACTTGATCATACTCCACAGGAATAAAGAAATAAACTGTAAGTCCAGTTCCAAGCAAGTTTACATCAATTCAATCTTCAAAAGCTAAATTAAGAGTTCATCCAGTAAATTATTTAGGGTTCCACAGACCTTTGCAGTCAACTTCAAGAAGCTGCTAATGAAAATGTAATGAATATCGAAAAAGATATTTTTCTCTTAAGAGTCAGATTAAATAAACCTTTACAGAATTATTAACAAATTGCCTCCATACCTGCAGCTAATAAATATTTAACCAGCTCCAAATGTCCCTCTTGAGCAGCCTCCATCAAAGGTGTGGAACACCCAAGTTCTATATCAGCTCCTGCTTTAATGAGGAAATCTGCCACTTCCAAAAACCCTCCGCAGCAAGCCAGAGTTAAGGCGGTTTCTTGTGTCTCCTCTGTCTGAGCATTGATGTTTGCTCCTTAAAACAACAAAAAACCCCAGTTAGAATAGGCAGGATCAGCAGACAAACCACTTCCTAGTTCATGAGGCACCTTATCACCAAAGCAAATGAAAATCCCATAACTTAGTGCTTTTCCCCCCAGAGCTGTACAGCTGCCTGGGGAATTCCAGCCCCCGGAAGGTCCCCCCCAGCAGTTACCTTGCCCCAGTAGCAGTGCCACCATCTCCTCGTGGCCTTCTCGAGCTGCCTCCATGAGTGGTGTGTAGCCCTCGTCGTTGACCTCCTCCAGGTTGGCCCCCCGCTCGATCAGCAGAGCCGCCAGCTCCACGTGCCCGCCACAGGCTGCCAGAGTCAGCGGGGACTCGAACGAGTCCGCGGGCATGTTCACCTGGGCACCACTGTCCAGCAGCAACCTCGCCACTTCCACATGGCCATCCTGGGGAGTCCAGAAACCAAGGTCAACAGACTGGCCAACGGAACAACTGCTTTTCTCCACAGCTTTGTCACAGACTCAACTTCCCTCCGCAGACACAGAAGGCAAGGAGTGAGTAAAACGAGTTCAAAAATGTAATCCAACTTGCTTAACAGTTTTCCTGTTTTCTCTAAGCATTTGGATAAAGGCTAAAGATCTCCTCTTAAATGAGCACCTGAGGAAACCTCAACCATGTTTTTACTGAATATGGTTCAATTCAAAACTAAAATGCCATGAACCTCATATCAAAACTGCCTGTCGATGGTGCAAGTAACAAGCTGGACAACTTCTTCATATCAGATTCAAGTTCAAGTGTTTGGGATCAACTTACTTGAGGGGGGGACCCCAAAACAAAGCCCAGAAAGTCAAGAGGGAGCTCACCACTATTTTAGAAGCTGGCCTCCTCCAGAAGAACAACACTGAAATCTTTCTGCTCCCCTCCTTTCTCAGGAAGCAGCCATGCACACTGACCTGGTCTGCCTCTTGGCTCCTGCAAAACTATTTCACTGCTCAATTTAACAGCAGTCAGGACCTACTTTCTCCTTCCAAGAGAAAGCCAAACCAAAACCATTTGTCAGGGGTTTCTCACACATCCCAGGAGCCACCAGAGCAACAGCCTTCCCTTGGCAGGATCCTGGCAGGGTTTTCCAGGTACCATGACCACGCTATCAAACTTGTTCTACCAAAAAGTACCTCTTAAGTTCTTCCTTCAGAAATATTTGAGCATAGGATCTCAGTCATTTTTTCAGTATGCCATAAATTCAGGAGCTATTTGAAGTGGCTTTTCAGCTCTGTGTTTACACTGGAGGCCTGACAGTGACACATTCAACTGCCATTCCATTCTGCTTCTGTTCAGACAGAAGCAGAGACCGGCCTGGTCGCTGTGCTCCAACAACAGCACAAACCCTCCAAGCTGGTTTTCTCCATGAGGAAATTGCCATCATTCCAACTTGGAGCAACCACAACCTGACACACCAAACAGGGGAGGGCTGCAGAGAATAAACAGCTGCTCCCAGGAACCAAGGTTGTCTCTGAACAAGGTTAAGTACACCTTGATCTCAAGATTAAGTCCTAAGAGGCAGCAAATCGCAGCCACTACCGTCCTTGCCAAGCTGGAAACCACAACTCCAAAAAGCTCTTTTCCAGACAAAATACCAAACTCCATCTGACATTTTTCCGCTTCATCTTCCCAAGTGTTTTATACCTTCTTCTGATATCCAGGGAGCAAAACACGATTTCCTCTTGGAAAAATATCTAGGACATTAACTAGGACATATTCACCTTTTACATGAAATGACAGTACTATTTTAGGGAGAAACTCCAAGACTCCATAAAGAATCTCTCCTCAGGGAATCGCAGAGACGGCGCCTCAGCCATCAGGCTCTGGCAAGACAGCTCAGTGCTCACCCTGACCCCAGGAGGAGAACGGCACACAGCACCACCAAGGTTGGTTTCAAAGCTTCCTATGTGGGCCAAGCAGCCTGGAGGAGAACTGCTGGTGCTTCACCACACAAGGGAATTGGATCCATGCTTTCATAAACCTTGCCATGGGGTGGGGCCATTCAGCTCTCCTACAACAGCCAGGAAAAGCCTCCCAGCTGCTAAAAGAGCAGAAGAAGTCCCTGAGTGAGCTGCACAAAAGCACCAGCTGGATTTTAGAGACGAAGCTCTGTGGGCATCGGTGCTTCGGCGAGAGGAAACGCAAACTAGACCAACCTGCTTCTGGCTCCCACAAGGCAAGTGCCATTGCCCAACACCTCATTTGCATTAAATCAATATTAGCTGCAGTCTATAAAAACTCTCTTCCTGAACGCCTTGTAGGACAAGGTTTAAACCCTCCATCGCTACGCCACAGATAAACAGTTCTGCAACACACAGCCAAGTTCAACGCTGTTCTAGAGAAGGAGGTTTTCTTGTGCTGTTGGAGAGCAGGAACTGTTTCTGCATAAAAACCATGCGGAGATGGGAGTCCCAGCTCTGCTTCGTTTCACACTGCAAGCTCTTTAAATACTGATGGAGAAAGCTGCCTCCTCTCTGCAGCAGAGCCAAAGGTATGAGACTCTCAGCTGTCTGCCAGCTCTGAGCAGCAGTGTGGAAATGCCTCCCTAGGAACAGCTTCCTGCAGAAATGAGAGAACAATTTTTTCCTATTGCTCAGTAATTCTTAACAAAAATTAGGTCTCAACATTTCTGTGAGTCTTACGGCCTTTTCCTGGTCTGCTGGTGGAGGTAAAAGGGGGGAAAACAGTGGCAAGGAAAGGAAGGCTTGATCCATAGCTGTGCCAAAAAGATGTCCTGATGAGAATAAGACTGACACATCAAACAAGGTAATTTTATCATCACCTGCCAGGCCAGCGCCCAGGATATTTATGTGGCTGCTCTAGTAAGATTTCAGGGTGAGACAAAGGACAGCTGGAGTCCTGTTTATCTACGTGACTTTCTTTCCAACAACTTTGAGAAGTATAATGGTTTCTGTTAATGATTCCCCCATCCAAAGCCATTACCTTCCCTGAACAGACATAACTGGCTGATTTTAGAACCGCTGCAGTTGTCTCAGGGAAGGGCAGGCTAAACAGGGATTTACTGCCCTCTTCCATGGCCACGGGTTCACAATGTGACACTACACAAGGCTAATGGCATGAAAAACCCAACCCATGAGCAATCTATTTGGAGAGAAGGAGAAGAAGGAAGTTTAAGAGACGAATTTTCAGTTTAACAGCGAAATTATATATTCAGATGAATACAACTGCCTCAGATTGACAAAGCACCAACATCAAAGCATTGATTAGTAAGAAGTTAAAAATTTCCCCTTCCACTTCCCAGTTGCTTCCCAAACAGCTTCTGATTGTATGTTTTCGAGGAGCACGTGGCTATATGAACCACACTGAAACATGTTACACGGGTAACCACCTACACTGACAGACAACTCAGCTTACTAATTCCTTCCACATCATCTAGGTATGTGAAATGCCTTCAACAGCACATCCTGTTTAGCACATTAGAATTCTTAAAAGTATTTCAACAAATACTGAGAAAGCTCCCACCTGAAGTTCTGTAATTTGCAAATTCCACAGTCTCTTACCATGCAAGCCTCCATGAGAGCAGTGTGCATCTCGTCCGTCTTGTGCTCCTGGTCTGCACCAGCTTCCAGCAGAAACCTCACCATTTCCAGGTGGCCTGTGTGGAGAAAATAGTTCACAGAGAGAAACTGCTTGAGAAAGTGTGTTTCACAACTGACAGCATCTAAAGTACACAATGAAGGTAATGGATGGCCACACTATAACACAAAATACCCACTTCCTCTGGAAAGGCTTGTTTGTATCTCTGCAGTCGATATGCAGAGGGGTTTAACAGTGTAGTTACTATAAATGTGATCCAATTCACTGCACACACACAGTCTTAACTTTTCACCTCTGCTTTCCAGCCTCACTTCAGGCTTCAGAGGCCAAGAACACTTCCTCAGGGAGGAAGGGTTTTAGGCTCTCACTTCTCTCTTTCAAACACTGGTTGTCTTTGCTCTGACAGCCACCACAAAAAAATCCCCCCGGTTTATGACAGCCTTCAGCAACAGTGAACCATGAATTTATCAAGGCAGACAAAAAACATGAATGAAATGCTAAGACCCAGCTTCTACACAGGTGCCACACAGGTACCTCTGCTACCAACATCAACTATTCTGTGATGCCAAGGGCCACCCTAATGGTTCCAATAAAACATGTCCTAAGTGACTATAACAGCAGTTGCTGAGCTGAGGGAATGTATTTGGCCTCTTAATTAAAAATCTTCATCCCTTCACTGGGTGATGCAAGATTGCTGCCTAATGCTCTAAGGGAGACAACAAAGGGCTGTTGCCTAAACATTGACACCTAAAAGGCAAGCTCTTTGATTCTGCATGTTTTTCAAGTCCTAAGTCCTATAAAATTAAATAATTTCTGTATCTGAGCAGAGCTTTCTTTATAACACAGCTACAATACAGAAGGTCTAGTATGCTTATTCTACAGTACTAGTTCCCTGTCTCCTAACTCATTTCACAGAGCATCTTTAAGCATCGTAACTCAGACCAAAGGTTTATATCCTGACACTTAAACTCTCCGCACAGACCATTTCATACGTGGCACACACACGCTGTGGGATAACACAGCCAGGGTAAAAGCACCACAAAGTGTCTGTTCACAGCCTTCAAATGCACTTGGTCCTAGACAGGAGGGTTGAAGGACCCCGTGTGGGAGATGAACTTTCGGCGCCGTCCCAGCTCTCCGGCCGTGCCCCCGTACCTTTGTAGCAGGCCAGGGTGAGTGCGCTCTCCTTGAACTCGTTGGAATGCGTGTTGATGCCCGCGCCGTTCTCCAGCAGCACCCTGGCCACCTCCACGTGCCCGGCGCTGCCCGCCTCCATCAGCGGCGTGTGGCCGTTCTCGTTGTGGTCCTCGATGCTCGCGCCCGACTCCAGCAGCACCTTCACGACATCCACGTAGCCCCCGGCGCAGGCGTAGGTCAGGGCCGTGTTGCCTAAAGCCGGACAGAAGGAGGGTTGGAAACACAATTTCGGGGCGTTCCTGCAGTGGGAACTTCACCTGATGCTCCGTTCTGTTTTTACCCAGATACTTGATGGAACGGGGTTTTCCGAGCTACAGGGAGGGGAAAATAAATAATGGCACCAAGCAGCTCAGTGCTGACAGACTGAGGATCTCCCTGTGCCTCTGCTGATGCACCTCTCTTCGCTTTGCCAGCCCAGCTTCCATCACAAAACCCCATCCTTTTTACTGTTAATCAGCAGGGACACACTGTGCTTTAAGAACTAAAGCTCAAAACAGGGAGCAGAATTAAATGCTGCTTCTAAATCAAGTTTTAAAGACCTCTAAAGGGTTGGTTCCAAAATGCCCATCATCTTCACATCTCCCTAGACAAACCACAAAAACATCAATCTGAACAGAAACAGTCCAAGAATCTGCCTTTATGAAAGATACCCTGAAAAAAATTAAAGGTCAAGGTAGTATTGTTACTGAGACTACTTCACTGAAAAAAATACCACAGAAGTAAATAAGGTGTTTTCCGGTACCCCTCTCTCCTCCTCACTCAGGGTCATCTCTCCCTTCGTCAATCACTGCTGACTCCACACCAGCTCTCCACTTCCAGGCTGCAGAAACTTAAACCATTTCCCTGTTTGGTCACTTCAATACAAATGCCTACCAAATTCTCACGGGAAGAGGGGGAAGGGGGCCATTTTCTCACATTTCCTATTTTCCCCTTGGTTTCCTAGACCTGCCATCAAATAACTTTTACATGTACACACAAACTTACCAAACTGTGCTTCAAATGTGACAACAAATCCTATGTACTCAAACACTTGCCAATTACTAACTGACCTGATTCACCTTTGTATGTCTGCATCCAATCGTATTTTTTCTCCAACAACATTTTAGAGTTTCATTAAAAAAAAAAAAAGAAGAATTTAAACAGTAAAACCACCACAAGGAAGCATTCTGCCTTGCTTGGCTGAGAGCCACTCCTCCCAAATTTCCAGGCCAAGTTCCCCAGCAAGCACAAATCCCAGCTTTCCAGGAGTTCCCAGC
This sequence comes from Corapipo altera, assembly GCF_003945725.1. Classification (NCBI taxonomy): domain Eukaryota; kingdom Metazoa; phylum Chordata; class Aves; order Passeriformes; family Pipridae; genus Corapipo; species Corapipo altera. Next base: position 147,459 of record NW_020885098.1, read on the forward strand.
ACGCTGCTCACCTGTGGATGACTGTGCGTTCACATCAGCACCATGAGCTAGCAGCAGCTTGACAATTTTGACGTGGCCACCGTTGGCAGCGGCCATGAGAGGCGTGATGTCTCCTTTGATTCCCCGGTCCTCCACATTGGCGTGCATTGCCAGGAGAACCTGCCAGCACACAGGGATCAACAACACCCAAGCGACAAACCGGGGTGCCTCCAACACCACCCTGAGCCCCCACCTTCCCCACGTTGTTGTGTGAGAAAACCCTACAGAAAGTAAGCACCCAGAACGCACCAGCAACATTCAGTTTATGTGTGAGACTCGTCTGTCAGTGAACTGACATTTCCCGCTCCATTAACAACCCCTTCCAGGTGCCCAAGCCCGGAATATATTCACTTCACACTTCTTCTTGTACGACACACACGTACTACAAAGAGCCTGAAAACCAACCTGCGCAAGCTCATAATATCCTGCTGAGCAGGCCAGACAAAGGAGGCTTTCCCCTTCTTCCGTGTGCTCATTCACACTCCGGCCCTCAATGAGCAGCTTCCGCACGGCATTTACATCTCCTTCGGAACAAGCCTCGGCCAAGCTGCGGCTAAAGACAGAGAGCATTCAGCAGTGAGTGCAGACTGGGCTTGAAATGCCTGGAATCCAACGCGCCGTGAGGACGCAGTCAGCAAAAAAAGGAAACACGAGCTAAAAACCTGCCAACTGCTAATTAAAGAGGTGCCAGTTTTACACTTGAGGTTTCCCAGCTAACTCGGCTGAAAACTGTCATGCCCACATCCATTCCTGTGATTAATTTTTAACAGAAGCTTCCAGGAGAGCACATTTCCAGGAGACCCCAGGACCAGCGGACATGGAAATCACCAGTCCATCTTAGGAAAGCTTTATTTGTTCAGCACTGTAACTGGTAATGAAACTAAAACAAATCATCTGCATCACTCTTCTCCTGGAAAAAAATAAACCACTTCCCCTCTGTGCTGTGCTGAAAACACCAGAATCTTGTAACCAGACACAATTTTAATACATGGAGAATTAGTTCTCAAATATGTCTGTTCACAGCGTGTCGATGTTTATTTTTATTTCTCAGATCCTCTGTCCCGGTAAAAACTTTGGCAACAGCCACTGCTCCCAAGAAAGAGGAGGTTGGGGAGAAGGCGGGATGCGCAGAGAACAGAAGCAGCCATAGCACAAAATAATTCTGCTCTTCATGTGTCCTGTTCCCTCACCAAGGAATGTTCCTTTGGAGTTACCCGGTGTAGAAGGAACACATGTCCAGCTAGCACAGTAGCACTTGTTCTTCCTATTAACTGTGTTTCCACTTTATTGAAGCTTAATGAAAGCCCAGAAGGAAATAAATTTTTTAATTTCCTTCCTAAACAACCCAGTAGGACAAAATCCAACTAATAAAGCCAAGAAGTCCAGCATAGGAGTAGCGACTCCCTGTCTGAGGCTCTGTCCAGGGTCCTAAGTGATGCTCATCACCACAAAGCCCTGGTCCCTCAAGACTGTTTTCCTTCCTCAATTAAAAAGGCATTTTTTGAAGTTCCCTATAAGGTGTTTTTTGATCCTAAAGCTACTCTCATGTTGCCACTGAATGACCCATTCTAGGAACTGCAACTTTTTGGTACAGTTCTAAGGCCTGTACTATTGAAGAGCTTAGAAATGCTTTTATAGCTGGTCACAATAAATTCCTTGGAGCGTGATTCCTGAACTCGAAGCAGCACTAATTGCTCCACTCTCCACTGCAAGACCTGTCAGTCCATAAACGTTTTAAGAGGAGAATCCCAGGTGATAACCTGGCACCAATTCCGCTTGAGTAAGAGTCCCATCCCCCCGCCCCGGGGCTGCCTTACTTGTCCGTCTGGCCGGCGTTGGCCGTGCTCTCCGCCCTCATGCGGGTCAGCGCCGCGGCAGCTTCATCCAGCGCACAGCTCACCGACGAGGTCAGCCTGCGCAGCACCTCAGGGTCCGCAAAGGCCTTGCCGTCCGCTGTCGACAGCTTCCCGATTCCTGCCATTGCCATGCCAGTGCCAGGCGGGGAGAGGGACAGAACAGACAAGTTCAAATCGAGCCTGTGAGGTACCTCGGCAGAAACATTCCAAGCACACTCAACTCCAGCTTCCACCGCGACGGGATTAACCATTTACAACACTAGTTTAAAAGCTGCACAAGATTTAAGCCCTGCAATCCACAGAAGGCAACGCTTTTCAACTAGTGACAACTACTTAATACAAGCAACTACTAAAGCTTTTCATACAGCAACTGTTACAAAATAAACCCTCACTGAGCAATTTAAGGTTTGATACAAGGGTTCAAGCAGAGGTCAGGTGTTCGTGTTGACACCGGCTTTTAGCAATATGACACTGAAGGAATGAGACCCGAAGCACCTTCGCACGATTTTCCAAACCTGGAAATGCTCTCTGTAAACTCCTTTCCCCTCTCTGACACCCTTGCCAAGCCTCCCACCCCACGGTACAGCTGCAGCTGTATCATGCTCCTGTGGATTAGCCTTATGCAAGCGATTCCAGGATGGACTCGGGTAAGGGCTCCGGGGTTAAACCTGTACGGGACACGAGGACTTACCCGCAGCTTCAAGTAAAGCTTCTAATCTCGCCTGGGTTTCGGGATCTACTGTTCTCAGGTCAGCACCATCAGCAGTACTCGACAACAGCAATTTGGAAGCTGTTTCCAACATGGGGTTTTCGAGGTCATCCTGATCCAAGATAAACGATTCCACCTGGAAAGTAACAGATTTGGTTTAAGAATGATATAACTGACCAAAATAGACCTAATTATCATTTAAGCACTTGCTTTTTAAGTACTTTGTTGGCCTCAGCTATCTCATGATGCCTCCTAATGCAACATCCAAAGAAAACAACCAAAAGGAGCAGCAGCACTTTCCACGTACCATCAGCTCCAATGCAACACACAAGAGCTTCACAGACTCTTGCTCAAGAAAACCCTGATTTAAACCTTTGTCTACAGAACATGCAACACATCATATCTGCCTTTTTCAGAAAACAGACGCTGAGTGGTCCAAGTTCTTCTCAAGATTCCACTTCCCTGTGCCCTCCATTTGTTTTGTCGTGAAACACGCAGAAATTAAGGAAGAGAGGGGTATATTAGAGAGGAAAGCACCTAATATCCAGTTGTGCTAGCCTGCCTGTCAGAGGAGGCAAGCAGTTTAGAAAAGACTCTTCTCTAAGAGTTCCACGAACACACTCTAAAGCCTGTGAAGTACTCATTGTAACATTTATCAAATTATAAAGACCTAGCTTAATCACCCCTCCATAAACTCAAAATTCCCAGTTTCTAACCCCAAAGAAATTAAAAAATAAAAGCCAATCCCAACCCAAAAATCACAATCAATCCAAACCCCACTCTGCCTGACAGACAAACCACATGTGCCAGCCACCCCTACAACTGATCACACTTCAGTACCTCTGCATAAAAGCAGCACTGTCTGTAGTACAGCAGCCATCTATTTCCCCATGGAATACTGCTCATCGAGACAGAAATACAATTTATTTTATTTCTTCAGCTTCATGTGTGTCTCTAAAGTTTCGAAGCAGTCCCATGAGCATCACAAGTTGAGATTCCTGCAGATAAATGCCCCAAGAATCCATCTCTGTGGGCAGATGAACCAGAGAAGCGAGCGGTTCATCTCAGGGCCTCCCATCCATTCTCTCGTCACAAGGGCAGAGCTCAGACAACTTTGCCTTCTGCCTCCTGCTCAACACTTCCTAGGATATGTTCAGCTTCAACCTTCTTCATTAAAGAAAGCAGGCTGAGAACTACTTCCCAGATTTCTTTGTTTTCTCTCTTCAACAGCATCACCGAGAAACGAAACCTCCGGTCAGCTCTTGGCAATACACAAATCCTCATCTCAAGGGCACCTCTGAAACCTCCCTCTGCTGCTCTGCAGCCTCTCTGCCCTCCTCCTCCTCCAAACCTGGGAACATGGAGTTGAAGGGGACGACTTCCAGCTTCAGATCCAAGTGGCTCTGATGCCAACAGTGGGACAGTCCTGCAGCATTCCTTGTTGCTCCACAGCACTACTTTTTCCAAGTGATACCCACACAGGTTGCTCTTTCCAGTTTGGCAAACTGGTGAGGGCAATTCCTGGTTTCCTGCCTGGTCCTAAGAACTTTCCATTGCTGCCTAACCAGGGTCCTTCGCCCATCACTGCTCCCTGCACCTACACCACCAATTTGAGGCCAGTTTTGGTTCATCTGAGGACTTGCCATTTGTCTCCTTCCAGAGGACAGGCTGCTGCAGCAAGGGAGAGGAACCGCTGTGCTGCTCGGGAGCCAAGTGACAGATTTCACCACTGGAAAGACGAACCCGGAGCCGTCGGAAGGATTCTTGGCTCACCCAACTCATGCAAAATCCCAACTGCTCAGACTCACTGAAAAAAACCTCCTCCCAGGGAGATAGTGAACAGCTGGTCGTGGTTCTTCCCAACACTATGAAATATTTGCTAAGAACGAAGTCAAAATAGGAAAATGTCTCTCCCCCACTCATATCCTCTCCCCAAAATTAGGTCTTTTATGTAGTTTTAAGTTTCGAACGGAAAAATCTTCCAATCCTCCTTCCAGCTAAGAATATGAGCGTGGTGTGATCAAAAATAAACAACCCAAGGAGAATGGGGAGAAGCAGCAATCCACCCACAAACAACACAGCACCAAGACACCCACGAGGGACCAGGAGAAAACTTCCTTCCAAGAAAGTTTTGAGAATGTTTGTATTATGTGCTGCCATTTAAACCATTTCAGAACAACATCAAGACATTCATTTACGGAAAAAAAAACCATTTTTGACTATGTTATAGTATTAAATATAGATTAAAAATCTTTCCTTTCCCAAGGTAGAAGAGATCCACCTTCAACCTGCAGCTTGCAGACTTCTCACCCAGTTGTCCAGTTACACTCCCCTGTAGTCTCAAAGTTGCCATTTAGATTCAGAGTTTTCTCACAGTTACAGTTTTGCCTTTTCACCTTTCCAACATGACACCAAATACCATACAGGGGATAGAGATAAAAGACACAGTTGTCTAACAGTGGGGGAACACAACTGTGTTCTGCTAGAAAACTCCTCTTTGGTTTCTCAGAAAATCCCGCCTTCTCCACGGAAGCTACAGACTGAAGACAAAGCATTTCCATGTACCAAGCCAAGTAAACAGACATTTCCTTTAAAGGGCTTCAGATGTATTTTATTTCCCCTAACTAAAAAAAAAAAAAAAGAAGTGTAGAATAGCACACAAATGCTCCACCTCACATATCACAATGTTTCATCTGCGTTCTCCGTCAGTATTCCTCCGATCCAACAATGCTCTGACATAACCCAATTGTTCAGACAGGCCCCAACACAAGCCCTTCTACAAGACTTCTCCTCTCTCATCCTGCAAAAAAAAAATAAATCTCGTGTTCTGTACTTGCATAAGTTTACTTGGCTCATAATCATTTCTAGTGTACTTGATGCTTCCACACTCAAACAGAACAAAATTCCCAAGTATCTGAGATGCTCTCAAAGGGACTCATGTCTGTACACCCTGAAGACAGCCCTGTAAGATGTCAGTAATTTTATACTTTGACTGCCAAACACAAAATACTGAACATGCCTTTTAAGAAATGCCCGGTTAGGACAAAAAGACAAAGCACACCTGAGTTGCTTGACAGGGCTCTTGTCACCAGGCAATGCTCAATCCAACAGAGGCAGAACTGAGTTCTTGATGGGAACTCCACCTTCAGCCATCTCTCTCATCAAGCCAGTCAGAGAAAACTGCCATCAGCACAGATCCCACTGTGGACACAAGTCCATACAGAAGCTTCCACATCATCACACACAGATGTGAACTAAGGTCAAACAAGAATCTTCCTCCCGTAGTTTCCCTCACAATATAAAACCCAACACAACCTCACATAACTACACACACAGAAAAAAAAACAACCAAACAACAGAAACAAACCCCAAAATAAAAACACCCACGCATTAAGGGCTTCAAGAAAAGCTTTGAGTTACCTACTGATTCCAAATTTATTACTTATAAGGCTAAACACGGATTAGCATTTTCCCAATTTTACATCACGCCAGGGAGGGAAGAGGGAAGAAACATTCCACTCACAAACAACTGTCCCTTCACATGGGAGATAGAAACCCAGTACCTGACACCAAGCAGCTCCTCTAGAACCACACCATCAACTAAGCTATCCAGCTAGGCAAGTCTCCTAAATACCAAAATGGGTATAACAATGCCTAAATTAACATAACAAGCTTAAAGTGACAGCAACTCTAATCTTATTATCAGGAGAAGAACCTGCCACCATTACCACAGAGCTTTATGATGAGCTGAACTTTATGGATAGGACAGAACAATAAAATCAACTCTTTCAAATGCCCTATATGACTAATGGCAGAAAACACTTTGTTTCCAGCACCCACCACCCTCACTTCAAATGCCACAAGCCTAATAAATTTAATAAATAAATTTATCCACCTAATAAACACATGGCTCTGCTCATTAATTTACAGAGCATCTCTAGCATCAGCTTATCACCGATTTACAGTTTTGCTCAATCACAGCTGTGCTATAAGGACAACTCAGAGCCATTAAGAAAAGGCTTTAAAAAGTCATTTTCTGCTTCCTATCTCAGGCCCCCTGCCTGATTCCTAGTGCCCATTTTGCCAATCCCATTCCCTGCTCCTTCTCCCTCAGGCCATCCTGCAGGCACACAGTATTTCTGTGCTCCTGCTCTCCAGCATTTAGCCAGGAATGAACACAGAGCAATCAATTCAAGACCCCACAGCACATACAAGCTACATACAAACTCCAAAAAACTAAAATAACATGGCTGTGACATGTGCAGATGAGCAAAGAGTTGCTTAAATGGCACATCTGGGCACACAGTGTCATGACCCAGCCCAAACACTTGCTCAGGAGAACCTGATAGGCACCTCTGGCCAAACATCCAATGACATTTCCCTGGATTTTGGCCATGTGTAATAAGCAAACAGACAATATAATATTTCTCTGTCTGGAAGACATGCTCCAAAGCAGCACTAAGCAGTTCTTGAGGCAGCAGCACGGCAGGAGAGCACTGCAGTGAGGTGTCTGGCAGTCAGGCTCACAACAGCTCTCCACAGGCTGGGAAATAGCAACTCGGGCTCATTAACATAACAGGATTTATTTTTTAACCTTCAGTGTTTTTAACATACAACAACAACAGCATCTGAAACCCGACTGGGATGAACCACACCAGCCTAGACAAGTATTTTAAAAGACAAAAAGCCCTACCTTTCATGAAAATTTTTTTCTCTGCAGGTTTTGTCCTTATTCCTGGGGCTGGCCCCTATTTTTCAGGTTTACAATCCAACACAGCTTTTCTCAGATGACTCCCATAGCTTCTGTCTTATATTAGGCACTGAATACAAGGTAGAATTTGCTGAATTTTTACCTTGGCACTCAGGCCTTTGGTGTGTGACACCCACAGGGTGCCAAATGGATCCTATAAGCACCAGTACAAAGCCCTTCCAAAGAACCTTGTGGACAAGGAACTGCCAGTGGTTATTGCCAGGTAGCAAACTGTACCCCCTCAAACAAACCTTACTTGACACTGCTTTTGGATTAGTTCTTCAGGAGGTACTCACTCACTGCCAATCAGCAAGGGCTGCAACAGTCGATTTTTCCCAGCTCCCAAATTTTTGTAGAGCAGCAAAAAGTTTTTAAAGACATGAAATTTAATAAGGAGGCCATCAGGTGTTGCAAAGCCACCTTCAGACCAAAACCACCACCACTGCCAGGTCAGTTAATAAACTTCAGCCCTACTACGCTGACTTTAGTCCCACACTCCAGATTCTTCCCTTACTCAGCTAAAAGTGACTCCCTTCGGGTGAGCAGCTTTAATCCTGATTTCCATGAGGAACTCCTCATGCCTGACCCCCAGCCACACTGCTTCCCCTGGCACTGCAGCAGCTCCTGTCCAAGATAATCTCAGCTTTCACTCCGGAACAGTTTTAGCTTTCACACCTCCAAGACACTGCACCAAAAAAAAAAAAAAGACATATATCTCTCTCTCAGCCTTTCATACAACTTTGATGAGTATTTCTTTACAACAATATTTTTTGGTGTTCACTCCAGGAATGCACCCTATGACTGTTTCCCCCAGAAACAGCAACATTTACACCATTATCCTGCAACTGGAACACACAGGAGGAAATAAAACCCCTTCCCAGTGCAAGAACAAAGTCCAGCTCTGGCTGGTAACTAACTAAGCTCCTTTTGCACAACACTGGTGGGTATTTTTAATGTCTTATATCTAACCATTTGATGCACATCAAGGGATTCCTGAGGCAAGAGTGGATTAAAACAGAGAGATGATATATTTGGAACATGGCAAACCGGGCCAAGTATTTTTCACCTCAGGACCCAAAACCCAACAGGCAAATAGGCAACCCAAAACCTGCAAACTGTGATGTATAATACACCATACTAAAGCAAGAACTTCATGCCTGCTCTCCCTCACCCTGCTACCTCTAAGCCCCCAGAACATCACCTCTGATGCTTTCAAAATACACGAACCCATCTCAGTCTCAAGACAGCTCAGCAGAAAAAATACTCTGATTTGAAACATCAACACAGAGAAATCAACTTAACATGCCTTCAAATAAAACATTGGGGATGTATTTGGGCCTTCTCAAACTAAATATTAGGGCAAAGTCTATGGCTCTGCTTTTTCACCTCCATGTTTCCAGGTGAAATTACCACTTAGCTACACAGGTTTCAAGGCGTTTTAAGACGCAGATCTTCACAGCATTAATAATGCATTATAGAAAAAATTCCATCCAAGCTTTACTGAAGCCAAGGCTCTGGCAGTGCCTGCTATTTCTGGGGATCAAACCAGAGCATCACCACCAGCCAATTTAGATGACATAGCTCTGAAGTGAAAGTGATGGTTTCCTGGCTCCCTAAGACACCACTTTCTTTATCTAAAGACCAGCTCCCTGGTCACTGCAAGGGAAAGGAGAGGAGACAGGGAAGCCAAGTGCAGCAGATGATCCTGCCCACTCTATTTCAGCCTTGCAGATTTGGTGGGTTTTCCTCCAATCTATTTTCCATGAGGAACAAGCTGTGTGATTCTCACTTGCCCTACCCCGCTACTACAGCAGCACTGTCAGCACAGACTCCATCTGCCAGCTCCATCTCTTCCCTGCACAGTGAGGATCACTCCCATTTATCTGGGATGCACAATCACAGCTGTTGTCTTCCCAACGTGGACTGACCCTCCCCAAACCAAAATGCCTCGTTCAGCAGAAATCTGAAGTCTGGCAGCTGGAACATCTCGACAGTATCTTCTTTCATTTTATTTCTTCAACTATACACTTCATTTCTCTCACTGTTGCCAAAAAAAATACCAAGGGGGAGGGAGGTGAGAGGAGTAACAGTCCCTGCTGCTGAAATGGCATAACAGAGTCCCCAGACTGGCACCAGCAGAGTCTCTGCTGCAGGGACACCTGCATTAGGACTGCAGTGTGCTTCTGATGACGAGACAGGTGCTGAGGTATTCACAGGAAAATTCCCTCTCTCCTCAGCACGCTGCATCCCCAGCAGCACACACACTGCAAGGAAAACAGAGGCAGGCAGGCTGAAAGCTGTGGCTGTGAGAAGGCTGTGAAACTACAAGGAATAATATTCTTTTTTTCCGTCTCGAATCCTAATTCCAAGCACTTGGCACACTTCCACATGAAGCAAATTCATGCATTAGCTGGTATTCAGCTGCAACCATTCGTGCGAGAAAAATTTCATGCCAATGTAAAAATAACAACACCTTGTCTCGCCATTGTTTCAAGTTCCCTGCCCCAATTTCACATCCATGGGGAGGGGGGAGGAAATAAACACGTTTTAGTCTCTGACATGAATAACAAGATATAAAAATCACAATTAGGAAACCCCATTGGAACATGTCCTCATGCTTCCGAAAGCTCAGCTTCAGACAACACTGTTAACTCAAAAATAAAAAGCTGCCACATTTCTGATCCAACCCCCTGAACGCAGGTTTGCACCTTCACTCTCCCTCCAAACCCCACAAAAGCTGAACTTTTGAGAGAAACCATCTCTTCTGGAGGGGGTTTGGAAAGAAGTAACCACAAAGCAAAGCTCTGACAGTGTATAAATAACTCCTACACAACTATATATATCAGCCAAGATGTGGTGTTGTACCTCAGAGCCACAGACAAACAGGTAACACCTTTAATAAAGGCTGTTCCCACGCTGGTGCAGAACCAAAATGGAAACTGCTCTCTGCAGAAAATACCCCTGACAACTGAGGGATACTAAAGGGACAGCTTGAGCCTGTGCAGGCAGTTTTTGCCACCCTTAGCAAGTCACCTGTCACATCTTCCTCACTGCTGAGTCTCTTTAGCAGAGACAAAGCAAAGGGAGCACAGAACCACGAAGGAGATGGTCCAATGGAGCTCCCCAGAATCACCCCCTCCCTCGGTTGCCAAAATCCTCCAATGTCACACCTGAACAGCAGTGGCAGCCCCCCAAGGCTCTCTCTCAAGTACCTGAGTTAAGCATCACTTAAGCTACTTACCAAGTTACTTATAGGGTCACTAAACTGGCGTCTCCTCACCACAGGTGTGAAAAGCTTAGGGGGGTTACACTCCCTCTGACCCCCCAGGCTGTGCCATGGGTTTGGTAATAAGAGCTACAGAAATGGCATTTTAGAGTTTTCCTCAAGGACTCTCAACCTTCCCGAATAAACACATGCCAAGGACCCACCACCACAGACTCAGAGAGATCCTCACTCTGACGGATCCAGTAGTAAGAACTAAGGACTGTAAAGAACACAAGGAGTACAGAACAGTGCTGCTGTATGAAGTTGTTCCAGTTTTGTCACTCAATATGTAAAAATTGGGAAGCACATTAAGCATGACTCTGCTCCTAACAGAAGATTCTGGGCATCCACCTGGAGCACACCTCATTCACAGCAACACCAGCACCTCCAGACGGCGAGTGCACTGCTAAAAAGGGACTGAGGAGTCCTGCTGTGCACTGTTACATCCTACTCCTCACTGCCCTACTTTCAAGGGACTAATTATTCTCTTAAGCCTTGTTTAAGGAAGGTGAGCTCCCAAGAAAGAGAAAATCCTTCTCTAACAGTTGGTCACGTTCCTTTTCCACCGGACTCACCTTTTGCCTTGACTGTATATTCCAAGGCTAGATTTAATTAATTCTCAGTACAAGCACTTCTAAGCCTGCAGTGAAGCACCTTGCTGCACTGACAGATCCACAGCGACTGACTTGGATCCTTGGAGCATCTTCCTGTAAAGTGACAACTAAGCCAAGGGTGAAGACTTAAAAGAAACCCCCCAAACCCCTGCGCTGTTAAAAGCACAAATGCATTGCTTCTGTGCTATCTCTACAGGAGCCAAGGTTGAAATACCAATGATAATCTATTATCTTTATGTGCTGGTTTAAAGATAAACCAGCAGGGGAAATGAACCCAACTCAAAAGAGAGATTATATATCAAAATAACAATTTAATAAAATAATACAATAAGTACGATTATACAGACAAACAATAGGTTTTAACCCACAAAACCCAAATGCATAACCCAGTACCCTGGGGCATGAACAGAGTGGTGTTCTTTGGGCCCCCTGAGTCCAAAGGAAAAAGGAGAGGGGAAAACCTGTTGGTGAGAGTGCTGTTGCAGTCTGGTCAAGAGTGGTGGTCTGCAGTCTTCCTCTGGATCCCACCAGGGGTTAAAAAAGTTCCAAAACTCCAAGCTTATATATTCTCCAGTTCAGGCAGGAATGCCCAGTACCTCTCTCAGGGTGGGGAGTTCCACAAAGGGTGTGAGGACAGAAGCACCCTCCTATCTCCCAGGCCTCTTAACACCCAGTTTATAGCCTGAGGAGTCAGGCTGCTCTGGCCAGAGGGTGCAAGTAGTCTATTGACAACAGTTTCTGTGAAATGGCATGGAAGGCTATAGAATACACAGTTTTGGGTTACACCCATACAGTGATGAACTGGTCCCAGTTATCCTAACTAGGACACTTTATTACTGATTAACTTCAGGGGGCTTGTCTACACATTTGTTGTCTTCAAGGAGAAGCACCTTGAGCTTTCTTTTCACAGCTCAGTAAGCAGCCATTTCTCTGTCACTCTCAGCCTTTGTTGTAACACACCAAGACCCTTCACTAATCCTTCCAGAAGGGAGCTTACAGCAGTTTTGCACCACTAAAAGTGGTCCAACTTCTCACAAATGCTTTTTCCTGGAATATTTTTCCCTTCTTCTCTTTCCCTGGCCCGACACACTGTGTCGAAGTTTCAGCTCAGAACTGTGCACACCCATCCATTTCCAGCCGAAACAAGTTGTTTTTCTAAGGACCATAGCTCAGCCCAGCTGAACAATGCGAACACAACATCCCAACTTGGATGTGGACAAAGGCAGCAGCAATACAGCCCTGGGCAGAGAGAGCTGTGGGGCCCTGCCCTCCCCCAGGTTTGCTCACAGCGAGCTGCGGTGTGTCCATGCAGGAGCGGCTCTGAGCCCTCAGATGACCCAGAGCAGCAACTCTGCCTGGGAGTCCATGCCAAGGAAGCTGCTGAACTTCGCAATCCACGCAGATCCAGAGGATTTATAGCTCATGGTGTCAGTCACAGGCAAGACCACCCCCCTACCCCTCAATCGCAGTCACCTCTATCCATTCCAAGCACATTTCCCTAAAGGAAGCCTCCACACGGTGCATTTTCCCTGACAGAGTACGCTCCATTTCTAAGGTTAAGCAAAGACAAACCACGGATTTTCCCAGTCTTCACCACAAGATGCTTGAGATTTTTACACTAAATGTGCCAGAAAGCATTTTGCAGCCAGCACAGACTTTCAGCAATCAGCCCAGTCAGCTTGGCCACGTTCCTCCTGCGGCTGCAAGGACTACAGCAGTGGGACAGCAGCTACGACTCCCACCAGGACCATACTCCTGGGTACTAACTGCTGTCAAATGACTTATTTCTCTCTGTTTCCCAACTCTGATCTAAAAGCCAAATTTGCCTCCAAAACAGAGGGCAGCTCACATGCTCATTTACACCCCAAAGCTTCCCAACAGAAGACAGACAGATGTCCATTCCATGGAAGCTTTGACATGCAGACAAGCTACAGAGCCAACAGGAATTTCCTTCAACAATATCACAAGGCAAGTGATCCACGTTTGTCCACATATTTTCATCCCCAAACACAGATGCTGAGATATACAGACTGATAAGATCACAGGACAGGAGAAATAATAGGAACAGAAATAAAGGATTAAAAACCTTGTATTATGTCACAAGTTACTCTGATTCCTCATGCTCTCCTTTGACTCAAACACCATGTCCCTTGTCTCTAGGAAACTCCTTGCCTTACCCAAAGGTTTCCAGATAACAGCTCTGTTTTTTTCTTGGAGTGTAGCCCCCATGACAGTGTCTGTAGGAACCCACCACCAGCACCCACAGTCACCCACCCAGCAGGACCAGCTGTCCTTGTCTCTGCAGCCATGATGGCTCCCACACATTACTGTCACGGGAAAAGGAGCCCACAGTGCCACCATTCCATGAAAACATGATCAACCCTTGTGAATCCAGTAGATAGTTGAGAGGCTCTGTGCTTCACACCAATTTACTGCTCAACTGGATCCAGGCTGCACACAAACCTGATGCTTAGGAGACTTCCCCTTCCCAGGCACAAAGCCCTTCAGTTACCAGCAAAACTGAGGGAACCAATTTCCCTGCTGCACAAACAACTCCACCTTCACTGCTGCAGCAGCACCTCGAACACCTTCTCATGTCCAAAAACCACCTGGAGAGTTTTCCTCAGAATACTGAGGGAATCACCCAGCTGTGGTGCAACACATGCACCTCACTGCACCTCCCAGCCCTCTCCACCACCTTGCTGGGAAGGGCACAAATCAAAACAGACAGTCCAAAAGAGCAGCAGGGATTGAAGGAACCTTGCTGTGCTCTACAAAAAGCACTGTCACACAGCCCCTCCCCAGCCCTCCCTGTCCCCTCCATGGCAGCACTCTGTCTCTTTGACTGTGCTCAGCAAAGTGGAGATCTACTCTGGAGGAAAAGACACAGCCTTGACAGACATCCATCTCTCCCACCACTGCAAGGAAGAAAAGCTGTTCTCCTCCCACTCCAGTCTGCCTGTTTTGCCCACTTTGTATAACCCATTCTGCCTCCAGAACCGTTTCTCTCCTCCAAGACAACACTGCGGAACAAAAGCCTTGAACAAAATTACTGCAAACGCACCTAAGCTGCCTATTTCTTCCTCAGTGCTCCTGCTAAAAGGAAACCCTCTCAGACTCTCAGCTCTGACCACTCTTGCCCATACTCTGCCACGTGCATTTCAGGCAGCAGTCACCCAAAGGACACACAAATTTACTCATTCACTCACTGTGGCTACTGAGTATAAAACGCCGTGAGCGAGTGGCCTGAACTGCACACCACCAGTTGGGCTCGAAACAGAAATAGTTTTAAGCTGCCCACATGTTTTCTTACACAAATTTGGCAGGAAATCTTTCCCTTCTGTAAGTAGTTTTGGTCGGCTGCTCTTCACAACAGCAAGTGCTCTGCACCGAAGGATGAGGCAGCAGAAGGGAAGGAGGACATGTGGAGGAGGGACAGGATGAACACACAAACAGCTACTCTGTTCCAGTCCAACTCAGAATTCCCTCTGGCATGAATGAAACACTGACATGTGCACGGGCTTCTTCACAGCAATACAGTATCTACTGGGGAGCAGATATGTAAAGCAGAAAGCAGTAATGTGAGAACAAATTTTTTCCTCGAGCAACGCCATGTGTTGCTTGGCTTAATCACAGCTTTGCCTTCCCACCACCAGGGCAATTAGAGCATCAGTCCACTGACACAGCACCCCACAAGACAACTCCACCCCTCCCTTCACAGTCCCAATGCAAAACACTATTCCAGGGTCCAGAAGAACCAAAGAAATGTGGTTTCTTCGTCCCACAACTTGTCTTTCTTGATGGCAGGTGCTAGTTTCTTTACCCAAGCCATGCTACACTAAGTGACCGATGGACAGGACATGTGGACACTGAAGCACATTAGAAACAAGAAAAACTACACAATGCAGAGGAAAGTATTGTTCCTGGAAGGATGGAGATGTCAAACATTGCTCTGCTGATAAAAAAAAGATGGAGACTCGGCAGACATGCATTTTGTTTCCAGCGTGCCCAAAGTTTAAGTGAAGTGGTCAGAGTGTTTAGCTTGTACAGGTTTAGCTCCCATTCCCTCACCTTAACTCCCCAAGGCAGGAAACAGCAAAGACACCAGCAAAGCTGCTACTGCCCAAAATTCACCACCCAGTGGAGCCTGGAGACTCAAGAATGGTCCCTTAAGGAAAGTGTTTTAAATGAAGATCAGGAAAAGGGTTCATCCTAAGAAAACCAAATGCCTAGTGCCATTCAACTGCAGAGCAAGCTATAGAAATCCTCCCCCCCCTATGCAGATGACAAAAATTTGCTTGTATTCTGCCTCTAGAAGTTCTGCAGCCCACATTCAATTTAACCCACCAGGATCAGGGAGGGGACAGTAGAAACCAGAGGTCCTTAGAGGACATCTACATTTCTCCATGTAATTATCCTGCTGAAATAATTAATGTTGGTAATAATTCCTGGTATCTCTCATCATGCAGCATAACCAAGTCAAAGTATTATGTAGAGATATTTATAAAGTTAAACCAAAAGCAGTTTGGGAGGATATGACCAGTTAGGTCAAGAGCTTTGACATTACCTCGAGTTATTCCCATTTAATTCCTCGGTATTTCTTCCTGCCCTATAAAGTTCACTGGATAAACAGCTGTGCCACTGTCCCAAAGCACAGACCACGCTGACACTGCCCAAACCTGAGCCCAACAAAGCAGTGCAAGGAACCAGCTGAAACTCAACACGGATTTCCTTCCCTTCTTTGGCATTTACAATGGGATTTTTTCAGTGAAGGACCCAGTACGGCCTATTTGACCAACCTTCTCTTCCACAGAGAAGCAGGAGGATAAAGTTACAGCAGGAGACAGTTGGATTTGGTATCTGATTAGAATTCCTATTCTTACTGCCTGGGGAACCGAGCACAGAAGGAATTATTTCTAATAATTTTGACTCACTTGGTTAAAATTCTGACAAGCCTGACAGCCACTGAATTCTTCCACCAATACAAACTACTGTTAGGCATACCTAATAAATGAATTACAATTTTTCTTTTTGCTCTATTTGGCACATCCAACTGAAAGCTGCTGCATATTGAACAGATTTGAACAGTTTTTACATATGGCAAATGAACAGACTTGTGAAGGTAGCTAAAGCAAGGCACAAGTGTGACTAAAACCAAATGTATCTATTTTCCCCATCATATCAAAACCAGGCTCTGTTAAAAAAAGTCAGTCAAGGTTTAAGGGCAAAGAGAACAATTTAAGTGGAGTCCTTCCTTTTCACTGTTGGCTTCCCATGTTAGATATAAACATCACACGCCAAGTTCCTTCAAATCACCAGAATTTTGATGTCTACTCTCCTCTTAATACTTCCAATCACAGTTGTTCCACAAAGATTTTTTCCCATATTTATTCCATGTTTACACGGCCATAAAGCGACAGAGAAGCACTATTTATACCAGGCAGCTCCCTGGGTTTCCTTCCCACAGGATTTTGATGCTGAGGCAGTGCAACAGGTTGTTTTGAGTGTGGGTTACAGCTTTAGAGCATGTGACTTCCCACCAGTCAACACAGCCAGCAAATTCCAGCAAGGCAAACATCTGAAGAGATTTCAGGCACATGCAGGGAAAAAAGGAACGAGTACCTTAGCCATGAAAACAACCTTTTTACACATTTCCACAGAAGTTTAAAGACAGGATATATGGAGGGTGTAAAAAAAGTGGGGAAAAAACCTAAAATCCACGTTTGAAACATCTCTCTCAATTCTCTCCATGTTTTTCACTAAGACTCAATCTGAACAAACAGCTTAAAAGATGAAGAGCCTGGGTCCAAAGAGAGCTTTGCAAATCACGTAGCCCACCCACCAGTCTAGGCTTTGGTTAAGCTTTCCCAATTAGCAAGGCCCTCACTGGCAGAAACAACCACTGAATAACACTGACCTTTCAACAGCAGCTACCAAGTATGAAGTTGCTTTACTGCCTTAGAGGTTTCTCACAAATAATTGCCTTTTCATATTACTGCACCAAGAACAAACCATTACTGAAAAAGATAAAGCAATCAAGCATAAATAACAAGAATGGTTCCAAATTATACCATCAAGCTTGTATCCTCTTCCTGCCAGTCAAGGAGAAACAGCTTAAGATCCAGAGAAATTGCATCTCCCAGATTTTACTTCTCATTTTACTTGCCACACAAGGGAACCCAGCTCCCACTCCCTGCCCTGCACAACAGTCTGATCAAATCAGCTGGGAGGGGGCAAGTAACACAAATCCAAGATAGGATTTGTTTTTCTACAAGGTTCAACACACGCTTGTTCCAAGCCCTTTGCCTCACATCACAGCAAAAATGGGCAGATGAGGCAGCATGAGCAGAGCAGCTCCAAGGGACAGGGAATCACTCAGGATATTCCATGAGTGAAATCACCAGGGAATGCTGGAGCACATTAGTGCCCGATACCAACTTCATACGGGCAGACTCTTCAACAAGATAGGAAAACAGGTAAAAAGTAAACCAGACAAGATTACCAAGAGAAACTGTGAGAAAGAAAACAGGGAAAGGATTAGCCTCTTTAAGAGCTGGAACGTGGGAAAGCTACTAATGCCCAAATACTGCAATATAATGCTTATTTTAATCTTCAGACTAAGAGACTACAATGTTTATAAATATTAAAAGCCTTGGCCTGTTAAAGAAAAGAAAAATTGCATTGCAGAGGCCTCCCTGATCTCTGAATGTGCATTGTAAGACATGACTCTGCTATTCCATGTTTGCTCTCCCTTCCATCAGTGTTCCATGGAGCAGTCAGGAAATACTCCCAACATCACAGTAATAAATGAAGATTTTTTTGCTCTGATTTCATGTTTCAGCTCAAGGCAGGTGGAAGATATTTACCTTACACCACAAAGCTGAAGGACATAAAAGCAGTTAGTAAGGACACAAAGGAAGTGCCACATATGGGCTTGTGCTGGACTCCAGTCTGCCTCCCTGAAGCTGAGCACAAACCAGCTTTCAAAGAACCTGAAGGTCAGAGCACGTGGCTGCTCTCTTCAGAAGCCTCAAATCAACAGAGCAAATATAAATTTACCCCTCCACTCTCCTAAGCTTCCCAAGTGGGTTTGAGCTGGCAGCCCGAGTTCAGCACACAATAATGCAGACCACATCCTCATCTGTCAGGACAGAAGCTATCCTCCCACCCCAGAAAATGTTTCTGTTGACTAACTCAAGCAGCAAAAGCACAACTACAGGTTTACACCCACTCTGAATACCATACTGAGGTCTCCTGTAACGTAATTATTCCTTCACTGGCACACAAAAGCCAAAACCGAAAAGGTTACACTAACAAAAAAAGCCTTGTGCCAGTAAGGTCACACATCAACCAACAAGTGTGGCCAGGATCCAGGAGCAGAAGAAGAACCAAGTGAACGGAAGCTGACTGCACATTTACCCCACAGTGCTGTAATTTTACTCAACTGTATTCCCACACAAAGCTTTCAAAGCCAGATTCAAGCACCAGAGCCAAGACAACGTTCACCTTCAGCTGAGAGCAGCAAAGCAGCTCCAGTTCCGCACCAACTGCACCTTCTTTGAAGGTGGCCTGAGCACAGGGGGGCCAGGACGCCGCATGAAATCCTCTGGGCTGACAGCCATGCCTGCCTGCAGCTGCATTAAATTTGCTGAAGACTTAGTTCTGTTTCATCCCTCAGAAGGGATTTTGGCCCCAGAAGCACTCACACACCCCTTGCAGGAAGGACCTCAACAACAGCTGAATCTCTGTCTCTGCGCTAACTCAACAGAACTAGCACTCCACAAAAACCACCTTTTTTTCCCTATTTTAAATTATAACCAACTTAGAGAGAAACCATTCTTGAAGATTCTGTGAAGAGGCAAGGTCTGATCGCTCCAAATTTAACCACATACTACATAATTCCTGGTTATGTTCAATGCAACACAGGTGACAGATCCTGCTGCATAAGCAAGAGCAGTTCTCTCAACCTTCACGCTGCTGTCTTGGAATGAGCACCAGAAACTGCTCCACAGGAGATAAAAAGCCCTGAAATGGGAAAATAAGACACACACCTTAAACACACTGCTCTAAGTTACAACAGAAACAAGTTCTGAGGGAATGAAGCTGTACTTCTGGACGCGTCCCGGAATGCAGGACAATTACTGCACCTCCACTGATGTGCTAAGAAATTATGAACAGCTTCCACTGCTACCAGGGATTCAACTGGACTGATTCAACCCTTCATTCACACACAACCCAGGCCAGACAAGCCATGCTTGATTCCTGAGGATGTTTTACCTGGATCCAGTCGGTCTTGTGACCAGGAAGAGAATGTGACGAAATTATCAAAAGAAAAGCCACCATATCCACTCTGAGAAGCAAAGATGTAATTGCTCAAGTCACACAACAACCCCAAAACTCTGCTATACTGACAAAATTAACTTCCCAACTGCCTTTCCAAACAGGACTATTAATAAGCACCACGTACCTTATTAATTTGACATACAATGAAGCTTCACATAACAATTGTGGTTAAAACAAAGAAAAAAAAAAAAAGAAAAAGCTTTCAGTATGCAATGAGACAAGTGAAGTACTGAAATATTTGTTTGGTGGCACAAAGCCCAGTTCACTCTTGCTCTTCCTACCTCCCCACACAAGCCCAGCCACACAAACAGACACTGGTGGAAATGCCTTGCTCGCACATCTGCGCTGGTTTCTTCAGCACAAAGTGAACAGCTGAGTTAATATTCTGGATGCAGTTATGTCAAACAGTTCCAAGGGTCACAGGGAAGTTAACACCAAGTATTCCCACTGATTTAAAATTTTAGAGCAACCTAAGTGTGGCCACTAAGGGAAAAAGCCTACAAGCTCAGCATTGCTGGAAGAACTGCTTCCTGTGAATTCTGACAGCAGTTAATAAGGTAGCAGCTTCTTGTTACAATAAAGAAGACATGCAAATATTTTGACAAGTCATCTGGCAATCAAATCATGTTTTTGCTTGCAAAACCTGAAAAACCACAGGAACAAGAAAAAGGTATTTCATAGAATCATAGAATGGTTTGGGTTGGAAGGGACCTTAAAGCTCATTTTAGTTACAGCTCCCATGGGCAGGGACACCTGCCACTAGACCAGGTTGCTCCAAGCCCTGTCCAACCTGACCTTGGACACTGCCAGGGATGGGGTGGCCACAGCTCCTCTGGGCAGCCTGTGCCAGTGAACACTTCTTTGAACTATTACAGTGAATATAACCTGGAATAGAGACATGTGTCACTTGGAACACGAGTTTCACTTTATGATTTCTAGGCTGGCCTCTCCATTTGGCAGAAAGGGCATTTCCAAACTCAGCCTCACAGGAAGGGATAATGTCATTTATTTCATAATAAATCACTGCTGCAGAGGGAGATCTGCTTCTGCAGAGGAAGCAAGAGCAGGCTATGCTTGAGATAACTGGAAATGCAGTAAGAGAAATTACATGGTGCAAAAACGTGCCCCTCTGCTCTGGTGAGACCCCCGCCTGCAGTGCTACATCCAGCTCTGGGGTCCCAGCACAGGAAGGACATGGACCTGTTGGACTGAGTCCAGGGAAGGCCACCAAGATGATCAGAGGGATTGAGCAGCTCTGCTGTGGGGAAAGGCTGAGAGAATTGAGATTGTTCAGCCTGGAAAAGGCTTCAGGGTGACATAACTGCAGCCTTCCAGTCCCTGAAGGAAACGTACAAGGGCCTGGAGTGACAGGACAAGGGAAAACAGTCTCAAATTGAAAAAGAGGAGGTTTAGATCGAATATTAGGAAGGAATCCTTCCCTGTGAGGGTGGGGAGGCCCTGGCACAGGTTGCCCAGAGAAGCTGTGGCTGCCCCATCCCTGGAAGTGTCCAAGGCCAGGTTGGACAGGGCTTGGAGTAACCTGAGACAGTGGAATCTGTCCCTGCTCATGGCAGGGAGCTGGAACCAGATGACCTGGAAGGTCCCTTCCCACCCAAACCATTCCCTGATTCTGTGAACCCACGAAAATGAAACACTGGCACAAACGAGGATTAAAAAGCCGAAATCCCCGGTACCGTGCCCGCAATGTCACCGCCGGGGGTGTGCGCCCCGGAGCCCCCCGGCCCCGTTCGGCCGCGCTCCCGCCCGGGCCCCAGCGAGCGCCGCAGCCCCAACGGTCGGGGAGGGGGGGGGGGGGGGCAGCCCCGGGTGCCCCGCGCCGCCCCCCCGGCCCCTTTGTTCGCGGCCCGGCCGTACCTCCAGGATGTCCTCCAGCACGTACGCCTCCATCGCGGCCGCCCCGCCTCAGCGCGCCGCCGCCATGCCCCGCCGCCCCCTCCCCCTCACGGCCGGGCCCCCCCCACCGGCGGCACGGGAACAGGAAATGGACCGTTCCACCCCGTGCGCGCCCGGCGCGTACCACCCGCGCGCGGGGGGGGGGTAACCGCGCTCCGCCCGGCCCCGCGCCGCTCCACAACGCCCGCCCCGCGCCCCTCAGCGCCGCGGGCTCGGGGAAACGCACCGACGGACCTGGGAAAGCCCAGCGGAACCGCCGCCTCTGCACGCTTCTCACGGATCGTTTCACCTCCTTCCCCGCCGTGAACTCGCAGAAAGCCCAGCCCTCGGATGAGGCAGATCCGCGCCCGTGGCACGTTTGTTTCTGTGCTGTGTGTGACCCGGCTTCCCAGTACAGCAAAACCTAATCTAACTAACCTGCTTTTAAATGCTGCTCCATGAACGGCTGCCTTTCCAACCCGCCCCATCCTTTCCTCCTCTGCTGCTCCAGGGTGGCAGGAATTCCAGAAACAGGCTGTGACACCAATATCAAAGGTACTGACCCCATCTCCACAGTGTAGCTTTGAGGACCGTCACCTATCCACTTCTTAGCGACACATGTGTCTGCTTCACCCAAAACATCAACTGGACCAAAAAAATGAAATTTTATATGTTCCATCAACATAGGTGACAGAGATACCCATTCTGCACGCAGCAGGTCAAAATCACCGAGCAGTCAGATCTGCGGCTGTCAAAATAATTCATTTTCCAGTTCAAAACATGCAGCACAAAAAAATATTGTCACCCCCACAGAAGTCTCCTCTCTCGTGATCTCATTTTAGCAGAGCACAAAGGGGTCTAATGGCCAAAGGAATTAAATTCACATTCTGACTTGAAGTAATCACTTGGTTTAATCAACATTATCTTTTCCCAAAAAACACTCTAATTTCAACAAACACTCCTCAAATAACAAGAATATTCTTACCTAATTCCTAGAAAGCTGACTAGATTGGCTAATAACATCCTAAACAGAAATTGTAGTTATCAGTAGTTATGCCTAAATTTTAGGCATAGATATCTGTTAAAAAATAATCTTATTTAATCACCTAAAACGGGAATTACATCCTACTCACCCATCACCAAGTACCTCATTTTATACAAATTCAATACCTGCTCAGGCTGCCCATACTATTTTTTCCACTTTAAGGAACACCCCAGATTTGACACTGTTTACTAGAATTAACTCAAGGAAGGAATCACAGGATAATATTTTGTGATTCCTCCGGAGTCCCACTTTTAGGGCAGCATTTCTAACATCCCCAGCAGCCCCTTGCAAGGGCTCCTGTGTACACACAACCCAGCAATTACACACCAACGTTAGCCCAAGCACAAAGCTGTCCCTGCCGGCTTGAAGGATTTCTTTGGAGATATATATAAAAGAAAAAGAAAAGAGAAAAACCAGCCACCACCTCCCACATAACACTCATGTCTCAAAAGACTAGTTATTCAGTCTTCTGAGCCTCAGAAAGAATTAAGAGATACCTTATATCACACCAAAAAAAAGCATAAAACACGTGACTTAGCGCTGAGATGGAGATACTGCACAGGACACCACTGAAAACATTTTCAAATGGAAAGACAACATAACACAGGAACAAAAGCAGCTGTCTGCTCCACACAGGGCCAACTGATGGCATGGGCTCCTTCAGCTCCACAAAACAACTTGGCAAGACTTTCAGGAGGAGGAGGAACAAGCCATGAGGGCACATCACCCTCCAACGTTTGTTTGAGGGCAGCAAACAAAACACTCCAAATTTCACACTCAAAACCCCCGTGCCCCAATCCCCTTTGTGCCCCTGCTGTTCCCTCACCTCCTCCCCTCTCCTGGCCCACCTTAATCCACAGCTCTCTGCTCCTGCCTTACAGAGAAGCATTTGTTTGCCAAATCACACCTCGTACTTCCCTTTGTGCTTCAAAAATATTTACAGTGTGGAACATCAAATTCCAAAAAAAGCCCATCCCCAGCTCTGTGTTTTACTGAAGATCTCACGGTGCAAAGTAAAGCCTTTAATGTAGGTTTCCATTCTGTTCCTGAAAAATAAAGAAATAAAACAAAAAAAAGAACTTTCTAGGGGAAAACCCCAAACATGTTTAGATGGCTGTGATTAAGTTCTGTTGTATATTTATTGTGTGTTTCTGGGTTTTACACACAGGCCAGGAATACATCTTCAAGTTCTGCACAGGTAAACACAAACCCATTTCTTCCTCACTTTCAAGTCAAGCTCTAGGAATGACTTGAAGTGTTTGATTAGAAAAAGATAGAACACCTTATCTTTCTGAAGCATCTCAGCTTTACTCTGAAGGGCACAAAGCAGTTTGTGCCCTCATTTATTACCATCCACTGCTAAAAATCAGCCTTTTCTCCTGGCCAAGAGGTACCTCAAACCCCTGCAGCTGCCTGAGCTGCCCCCATCCATCATGCCCCTTACAGCCTGTGAGCCTAAAACACACAAACCCCTTCTGTTCCCCACACAGAAGGTGGGAGAGGTAACATCTGAAGAGCAGCTTGAGGAGACAATCTCAGCCTTAAGAAGAGAGGGAAGGAAGTCCTATTTCAAGCTACACTGAAATGTGTCAGACCAGAGGGAATCCTGAGAGTGTTCTGGGAAAGGCAAAGTCAGGGATGGGTACAAATCAAGGTTGGTTTACTCTGAACTACCTAAACAGCACTGGTGAAATAAAACAAAAGTATTTGACCAAAGGGAGAATAAAAACCTCCACAGGAACACAGCTGTTCACGCAGAGTGGAGCTGTGAGTGCCCAAGAGCTCAGACAGTTTTAAAGCAGATTCCTCATTCCATCTTCCAGTACCACACAGGCCACCAGGAATTCTGAACTGGCATCACGTCACCCTGAGGCACAAGCATTTCAACCATTGATCCGAGACAGATTCTGGCACCCAGAAATGTGAGCATTGAACAATTGATCAGACAATTCCCACTCTTATATCACAAAAGCACATTGTTATCTACTTCCAGCTGATCGAGCAGTACTGGTCACCAACTGTCCCAAAGCATATAAACACACTTTTTTGTGTGTTTTCAGAGCCACAGAGCACAGTGGCAAGGTTGGGATATCTAAACCCTGTCCCACACAGATGGTAACACCTTATTCAGCAAAATCATGAGGCGCATTAATTACTAAAAAAACAAATTACTTTGAGATGGAAAACATAAAGAGTTGAAAATAGCCCTTCAATATAGGACAAATTATCACTCAGTTATCCCCTCCAACATGGCTTTTCCAAGTATTTCCCTTTTCAGCAGTAGACAGGCAGTCTGCATAGAACCCAAAAGTTCCCGAGACAGTTAAGACCAAAAAGCAGGGTGGGTTTCCAGCCCCAATTTTAGGACATTCTGTTTATCTGCTAAGTGTTAAGAGTGCAAGGAGGCAAACTTCCCACCACTGGCTATGGAATACCTTGAGAACTCAGGTACCTATCACAACAAAAACCCCAAGCAGGAAACACTTGCAAAGAGAAGACTGACATTTCACACGGATTAGAAATACCCTTGAAATTATTAATCCCTAAAGGGGAAATTTCCATCATTAAAACGTTCCAATGACCAAATCTCCCCTTCTAACATGAAATAAAAACCCATGATAAGATATGGGAACAGTTGTTTATATACAAGAAAACACTTGATGGTGCAAGGAATATCCAGATATTTTTCAAAGGCTGCTTCAAACTTGTGCTGGGCCCAATTGTTCCCTTTTTGGAGTGATGATACTCCCACCCACGCTCATTTTGCTGGACTGAGCCCAGTTCTTCCTATCTGCTCCTAGAATAAAAACAGTTTTTCAAAACCCTCTGCAACTAAGTCAGAACTGAATGTTTCCCCAAACACACCCCCCTAAGGGTACTCACTGCTCCAGATAACTGCACTAGGATTTATCAACCTTCATTAAGAACTACAGCCCAGAGCTTTCAGCACTCCATCATATCACTAAAACCACCAAGACACTACAAATGTTCTTCTCTGCTACTTCTCAGATCATCTTTTCTTTTTTAAATAGAAAAATCACGTGATACCCCAAAAGTGTGACCTCTGCTTTGTGGAAGTTTGCATCAGTCACCACTTGTGCAATTTGGAAGGTAGCTTAGTTCTACGTCAGTACAAACCAAAAAGAGCTTTAAACCAACCGTTCCAGCTCCCCTCTCCAGAGAGCTTCACCCAACTCCTTCCTCTAGATCCTCAGTGCTTAGTGACTACATAAAAACCAGTCAGTTCAAGTCTGAAGTCACGACCTTCATCTGCTTTTTTCTATTTTCAGACTGAATACTGGTTTCTTTTTCTTCACTTCTCGCAGCAATCGCAGCTCCACAGTTGTCAGCCTGTTTGAATTTCCAGCATCCTCCAGGCAGGCGCTTCGGTGAATTCCAAATAAAAGGAACCTACTTTCTCCCTTTATTTTCATTATTGGGGTGGGGGGCACGCAGGGCTGATGGGCTTTAACCTGATAAAAATTTACCCCCTTTGACACATACTTTTATTCTGTTTTCTTTTTACTCCCTTATCCTTATAACTTTGGCGTCTCTTTCTGGGCCTTTCCCACTTCCCTGCCAGAAGCTGCAGTGGAGCTTTCACGTGAGCTTTGCAGTCACAAGATGATCCCTGCTGCCCATTCTCACTATCACACCACCCTTGCTTCAGCTCCGTTACCTCCCACAGACAAGGAAACTCCGATAACAAATCCACATATTTTTCCTTCTCTAACAACCATGTAGCAACTCCTTTGACCATCCGAGACGATTTCCCACTCAAAAACACATTTCTCTGCCAAGACAGATCTTTCATTTCTCTCCAGCCTATTCTTCCCTTGGCCTAGGGCAGCAGCAAGGCATTCCAGACCCTTCTGACACATTCAGTGTTTTCTGTTCCTTTGGTGTTACTCACTTCAGGAAGGAGACAAAGCTGGAGAGGATGAAATTCTATTCCTTGTGGTATGCTTGAGATCTAGGTTTTCCACAGCTCCAGGGAAAGCAGGATCTTTGAAATGTGTCTGACTTAACTACCTTTGAAAGGGTCATGATTAGCACATCCTGGGTTTTTTATGTCCCTTTGAAAGACTGCAAAGCACTACAAAGGTTTCAAGACCGACTATTTACAAGACTCTTGTATGGTTGTGACCTGTCTGATGGAACAACCTGCCAAATTCCCTTCATAAACCCCCCCTCAGATCTGTTCTCCCCTGACAAAGCACTACGCTGTTAGAGTTGACACGGAACTATCTGGTTGTGGTGGGACTGGGGAAGGTGAGGACTTCATGTCCAGAGATGCCTTCCCAAATAGGTGTTATGTCCTTCCAGTAGTAGCTGGGGAACTGGGAATTTCAGCATTACCATTTCACAGAAGATTTCTCACTCAAGGGTCAGTAAAAAGAGGTGAGCCATTCCACAACTGAATTAAGAGTCAGCACCATCATGCCAGGAAGTTAAGGGAAATATAGGGACTCACCAACAGATTATACAAGCTCAAACCAAAAGCATTCAGCTTACAGCACTTTTCCCAGGAACTGGAAGACAAGGAATGTCTAAAGTAAGCTCTGTCTGGAGTGAGATTGCAACACTCCAGTCAAGAGCCATAAGCTAATCACCTTCAATTCTATCAGCAGCCTCTTTATTCTTACCCCACCCATCTCCAAACAGAGGCTGGATGCACAATGCAAAACCACTGCTGAAATAAGTGTTTTATCTCTGCCTGAGCAGTTCTATAGCCCAGCAGGCAAGCAGCACCCTGGCCCAGAGAGAGACAGGCCCTGCTCATCAGCCAGAGCCTTCCATCCCAGTCAGTGCTTACATCAGCCCTATTCTTTGGGATTTCACTTCCCCAAGGAAAATCAAAGGATGGAAAAAGGAGGAAAGAAAATATCTTTACTCATCCCTTGCACTGCCCTGAAGATGAACTGGACTAGAACATCATGAAAAAGCAAGAGTGTGAAGATAAATTCCCGTGGCTCCCATTTGTCCAGTGGCTTTTCTCTCCTCTTCAAGGAGTCCCTATGATTTAGCTGTACAGAGGAACTGCCCAATGCAAATCCAAATGTACCTGACACAAAGGTGAAAAAGGGAGACAAAATTATATAAGCATTTCCAGAAGTGTAAGATTACTGCCACAAATTTTTGTCTAAGGGGAGCTTTCTGTAGGAGATCTTCCTTTAAGTAATCCATGTTTTCACTGGGTAATACAATGCTCAAGTCTTTAGTCCAAGGACTTTGAACGCACTAAAGAACTCTGGGCTTGGGATAAACACAAGTAAGACTAGAAACATGTTCAGGAAAGCCAACTTGGGACAGGGAAAATCCTTTTTCAAACAAATGAATATATATTCCTTTCCCATTCCACATGTGAAAGACTGGTGACAGAAAAGCCATGTATAATGTAAGCACCATGTACAGCTCAAAAACATTCACAGTAACACCTCTCAAGTCCTAAGGCAGGTACCAATCCAAGAGATCTCCACATTAGCAGGTGGAAATTTGAGTGCAAGCTCTTGAGTAGTTTAAGTGTAGACATATTCCCTGCCAGGAGTCAAAAAAACCCTTCAACCAGAAAAAGCCACTTTTTAGAACAAAGCCTCCTCCTCCTCCTCTTTGAGTGGCCTCGTCCATCATTTACTTCTGTGCATAAATTCCAACTAAGTGAACATTATATCCAGTATTTCCATGTCACATTCTAATCCAAGATCTGCTGGATCGGGATGTCCCTGCCTTCCTCCTCCTGGCCGTGAACCAGGTGGTTGTTTCAGCAGCTCTACATTCAGATATGCTGTTTGCAATGAATTCAGACTTGGTTAATACCACATTTAGAATCCTATCCCGAAGGCAGGACCCCTAACAATGTACTTTATATTTCCTTCTTTTACAAAGCACTCAATAATCAGAGTTACTTGGCTGGCATCTTCAACTTCACGGACTAAAATGGCTGGAAACCCTACTCCATTCACTGACAGTAATATCAAGCCTGGACTTCAACAGAGAGCAAGCCATTAGATAAGGTTAAAGAAGGAAAAATACATAAACTGAATTACAAAAAACAAGATACTACTGCCATCTTTATTTTCTTTTAATATGGTTGCCCACTTCTGGTTTCATCTGAGGTTACCTGGGGACCACAGCACAACTCCAAACATTTCCTGCCAGTGCAGCAGCACCAGCTGCCAGATGGAAACACTTGCACAGATGAACACTGGAGTTCAACACCTCCTGTTCCCCCACCTCTTCTGTGCTGGGTCTTCAGAAATAAAATCACAGGTTTGGTTTATCTCAGGTTACCCCATAATACAACAATTACCCCACAAAGGTTTGCCCTCAGTCCAAGATGTGCTTGCAGCAAGAGCCTACTTTTAGCCCAAGACTAACCCTAAAGATTTTTGAGAGTCCAAACCCAAAAAATCTCCAGGAGTCCTCCAAGGCATAACTAAAGCCCTCAGTGCCCTGACAGGTGAGGTTGAGGTCCCCTGTCAACCCAACACTTGTGCATCCCCTTCCCACAGCAAGATCTCTTCCCCTCCACCACATCTAAATTACATCACACGCACAGAGCCTAAAGAACTGTTGCAGTATGACAAAACTTAAGAAATGCTTTGGAAGTTCACAAAAAGTAAAGAAAAATTACACTGGGCGCTCAACACTTTTGTTACAAATCAATTGCTTCAGTTACTTCTATTGACAAGTACTCCAGTGGTTTCAAAAGGCTGGGTTACAATGGAAGCCACCACCGAAGACATAGAGTTTTCTTGAAAACATTCTGGGGTGGGGTTTTCTCAATGTAAAATATATATTTTAAATGAGAGTTTTACTAGTAACCTTACTTCAAGTCTAATTCTCACTCCAGGAAGAGCTGAGTGAGTGTGTGTCACCGGGTGTCACTACTACACACGCTCCTCCAAAAGCAGCAACAATAAAACCACTGGAGGTCTAACGGAGGCCTCGGCCACGCTCTGACGTAAGCAAGCGGTGCTGGGACACAACACAAGTGTTCCAACACAAGTGTTCCAAAGCACGGGAGGAATTAGCATCCATATCAGCTTTCATAACAAACACCACACTTGGCACAGCTGCTCCAACAGTGCTTGGCTAAAGGGGGCACAGAGGAAGCTGTTACACAGCTCGTTGCACTGTGCCATCCCCAAGGAATTCTGCAGAACCCAACTGTGGCGCAGGTACTGGAATGTTTATAAAACCCACCCAAGACACAAGTGCATTTACAGAGTGATTTTACACAGAACTGCAGGCATTCCCCCTGCATACAAGCCCCAGAAAAGCCCCCTGCCCAAGTTCAGCACAGAAAGTTGGCCACTATATTTATCTCTGAGGAGATCCTGGATCAAGCTGATGCTTCACAAAAATACCAGAGTGCTGTTATGCCAACTTTCACTTCTGTTAGTGGCGGAGATGGACAGAAGGCATATGTTCATCCATGGAGCAGACTGCTATGTTCAAAGTGCTCTTCTCCTCTAAACCAGCCTGGTTTGTGTCTTATGGTTATCGTCACTATTGTGCTTTGTGACTTTTTCAGTCAGTGCTCAAAGTGACTCCTTTGCTGCACCGCACTAAGCAACGCAAAAGAGAGGGTCATAAACCAAGATGCTGCAGTATTTGAATAAAATCCTGCTTTGTTCTTCCCTTTCTCCCTATTCTTAATATGCTGCTTTCAAGAACTTGAACAAATACCAGAGACAAAAAGGCAGTGCTGATTTTATCTCATGAAGCTTGAAGTTTTTGAGCTACACGCAAAAAAAGGATTCCGTGTGATTTATCTGTGCCAGCCACTTCCAAACACAAGATCCAGAGGAAGTGTCAAGAGGACTGGTTTGCCCTTGAAGCCAAAAATTCTCCCTGCTCTGTACCATTCTTACCAAGTGGAGCCCTCCGAGACAATGCAAGTGTTTCTCTGACAGGCCTTTAAATGAATTATCCCCCCAAAAGAGGCTGTGCTCATCCTCCTCCCTGCCTGTTCCCAGCTCTTCGCTGTGTCAGCACAAGCTCTTGTGCCTGACAAACTGGATCCAGGAACTGATCAACTGGAAACGTGGTTTTTCTGTTGTTGAGGGTGGTTTTTTTTTTTTTAAACGAGATCATTTCCCAAGGGGCTGGGAGGAGCAATGAATGCCTTTTTTTTTTTTTCCCTCCCTTCCTCCGAGCCCCACTCCACCAACTTCAGTGGGATTAGTACTGACACAGGGGCTGAACAACACTGAGCACTACAGGAAACAAAAAACCCACTAAGTCACATCATGACCTGAAATGTTCAACTTCATTAAAGCACTGCTCCCCGCTCTGTGGAGGAGAACAATTCACACCTGCAGAGCGGCATCCAGAGGAAAATTCCGCTGGCAAAGCATTTCAGGACAAGACTGAAGGAAAGGCAACAAACACCTGAAGTTTGGGAACGGTAAAGTCCCAGGATAGGAAAACATGTGAGTCACCTGCCAGACACAGATGCACGAGGGAGCTTCTCCTAAAGTGTTAAGTTCTGCTCCGGTGTGTGGGAAGAACTGGGAGGCAAAGCCGGGAGGATAAAAACGACCTTCCTCCTCTTATCTCTGAATCACTCTCTGCCCTCCAGAGAGGTTTCACACACTCCCTTTCTGCTGGGGCTGCAACCCCCACGACTGCTCCTGCACAGCTGGACAGATGTGCAGGCTTAGAAACAAGCATTCCTTGCTCATCAGGACAAGGGGAATCCAACCTGAGCCCAAACACAAGGCAGCCCCCTTAGCAGCAGTTAGAACTCATATCACTGTGTGCAGCATGCCTTCAATTTTTACTTCAAAAAAAAAATAAAAAATCTATACACTTAACTTTTTGACTGTTTCAACTTGAACTTGAGGAGAATGGAGGCCAAAACCCCAAAGTGATATTCTAAATACCAATATTTCATCCTATTTCTTAATATTCCGACATTTTTCTACCATCTGAGCAGCTGCCTATTTGGACATGTTATCCATTCTTGATGATTAACACCACATAAACTACTGGGGTGGGGCAGGGAAGACATAAAATCAAGGTTCATTTCAGCTCATTTCCTAGAATACACCATTATACTCCTAAGGCTTGAGGATGCAGCTTGAAGGACAGCAGAGGAAAACCGGCTGTACATCAAACACCAGTAATGTGGATTTGTCAAAAACTGCTTTGGGCAATGCCAGCAAAACCACCCTAATGACAACGTGCAGCCTAAAAGAAAACACTGCAAGCACACACAGAGGTGTATTAAAGGCATGCCTGGCTTCGTGGCTGATTTTTAGCCTGGTGTACAACTATTACCTCATGTGAAAATGAGGTGACACAACAGCTAAGTAACACCTCCACGTGGCTTTGGATAGTCAGGAGCTCAGGATGGCACAGGGGGGGCAATGTGGCTGACAAACATCTGGAATACCGAGATAACCTCTCTAAGCACTGACTTACAGAAAGCACTGCTTGCTGAAAACAGAGAGGAAATGCTGCCCTTCATTGGTCAAGAAGGGATTTTTTTTTTTTTTCCAGAATTCCTGTGGACGCTGCACAATGACTGGATGGAGGTGACCAGAATTCCCACACAAACACCAAGACACTGATATTCCCTGGCAAAGGTAACCTCACGTTAAGGAAGACTTTTCCCCTGAGTACACGTGTTAGCTGAATGACCTTGCCCAGAACATTTGCCAGCATTAATCCTTCCCCGGGATTTCTTCTGTTAAGGAAGTTTTCTTTCTTAACAGATCAAAGGTTATGGACGTGACAAAAAAAGCCCCACAATGCTGCAGAAGCTCTGCAGACACAGCACACCTTCAGGATGCCATTTCAGTTTAGTCACCTACAAAGCCACCCCATCACCAAACCAGGAGAACTCCATTTCAGAAAAAGAAACAAGGCAGAACCCAGCGAAGATTCTGCTCAAATAGCCTAAAATCATTAGCATCAAGTTCGGGCAATTTTTATTTGACACCAAATTAAAAGGACTTGTTCCCTTTAACCCCAGAAACAAAGGCTTCTTACTTGTCTTGGACCTGCAGCATTGATTTTTCAGTTCCCAAATCCAACTGCCAAATCAGCTATATCCTAAATAAGCACCAACAGTTTTGGTTTTAAAACACAGACAGGGGGGGGGGAAAAAAAAACCAAACACACATAATCCCGTTTGCTTTCAGCCTTGACAGATGAGGAAATTGTCTCAGCCAAATCTCTTTCAGAGAACCTATTCTCTTTAAAGAACTGAATTACTGGCTTAAAATATGGGGTGTTTGGCTCCAGCCTGCACAGTGGAATTATGTTTATAGGGACATTTCCTGAAGAAATATCTAAGGAAGTAAACAAACTCACATGGTGCCACCAATACTGAACTCCACCTTCTGCAGTGGTCACTTTATGCAGGGCCTTCTTTTTTCAACACAGATATTCAGTAATTACTTCAATTAAGAAGACAAGAGAAAAATTCATAATATTTATGATTTCTTAAAAAACTTATGTGCTAGGTGTACTCAGACTGATTTTGCTGGAGCCTAGTCTAGGAACAGTAAGGAAGGGATGATAAAACATTTTTGCCTAATGCTTCCTGGGGTCAGTGGCATTCACTTTTTAACAGCCCTGGGATCGGCCCTCATACTTCAGGGACTTTTGAGAACCATCCTGAGGGATTTTGCTATTATTTTGTCTTTGGAAGGGAGGAAACAACACGGTACCGGCAAAAAACCCAGCCAAAACAGACAGAAAAAAAGAGAATTCCAGCATAAACAAGGTGGCAGAGCCCGAGACTGAAGTGCACTTCGGGATGCCACCCACTCCCAAGGACAGGGCCCAAGGAGCTGCACGCTCAGTCACCTCCCTGAGAGCCAAGGACACCAAAGCAATGGCAGCAGAGTGAACACAGCCGTCGAGCCAGACTTACTGGCCCTGCAGAATCCAAAGGCTAAATTTATTCCAGGACTCTAATTAAGACAGTTGGGGCTAAAAAAACCCACAGATTTGTAACATAAATTCTGTGTTTCCAATGAGCTCACTCGAACACTTAAGCTCTCTGCAAGCCTCTTCCAGTGTAAGTGCTACACCCCTGTGCCAGCAACGCTCCTGAAACCACACCTGGAAGCCCCAGTTCTCAGATTAACACCTTAAATCTGAACCTAAAGAATTAAGAGTAGTTTCTTCTGTATGAAGGACCTGTGGTGTTTTGCTGTTCTACTTCCTTCATCTTACTACCTCAGTTCAATTATTAATTCAATTGCAGCTGAAAAAACAAAAATTAACCTTGTATTTACAGCAGGCTCAAGTGAAACCAAGAAGGCTTAAAAAACAGCCAAAGCATCTCAAAAAGTTCCCTTTGCCTAGGACAGCACTTTCAGGTAGTTAATGGAGGATTGTGTCCTGGGAAACTAATTTGCACGTCATGTAAGAATCCAGTGACAGAATAAAATACTAGAGAGTACAGAAATAAACACAAATCCAAGATTTGTGATCCCGCACCTTGGATCATCATGAAACTCAGGGAGAAAACTGAACTTACAAACCCTCGAGATGGATAAAACATTGGAAAGAGCAATTATAAACCTGACTGCCAGCAGGAAACCTCCCCTAAGTTCAAACACTAGAAATCAGCTTGGGAACTGTTTTTATTATACAACCCGACCTTTCTGTGTTCAGAAAGAACATCAGGGCTTCAAGAGAAGCCCTAATGCACTCTGGACATCAGATTTTCAAGTAGCAACTTGCTACCAGAAATTATTAATATTTTTTACTCTTTGTTGAAGACAAACACAGAACAAAATCGGTATGTATAATAACACCTGCAAGGAACCTGCGAGCTGACCTCCCCTGCTATGTAACTCCTGCTGTCATTGTTCTCATACTTTAAGATTCCTTTTCCTGTGTACTGAGAAAAGCTGCCATTTTTCACTAACTCGTTTTTAGGGAAAAGGCAACTTGCCAGTTGCAGACAGCACCAGACCACACTACCTAAGATCTTGGCTTTTTGCAGTAATTTGCTGCAGTTTTTAAAAAAAAAAATAAAAAATCCACCTTGAAGGTTGCCATGAACGGCGTCGTAGGAGCTCATTAAGTTGCTGGTTTGAAATTTCCATTTAACTTCTGCCAAAGCTCTCTCCAGTGCCTGTGCTTCCACACGGACACCTGACGGAGTTTAGGCACAGAGATGAAAACATCCGATTACAACTCTTTATTCCGTTCCATCAGCTCAGCAACACGGGAGCCAAACAGTGTCTTCCCACTCCTGGGGTTTCTGCGACTTCAGATCTGCCAGGTTTCCCCTCAGAAAACCTTGGGACTTGTTGCTACTGTGCTCCTGATTTTTAGAAGCTGTCTCGCTAGCAGTCAAATCTAGAAGCACTTTGCCTCAGAGATTAGAGAAGTCTTAATGTATTAGGCATGGGAAGGGCAAAAAATAGCCTAAGACAAACTGTCTTAAGTTTACAGAGATAATGAAGGGAATGGCTGGGAGGGAACACCAGTGTCTGCAGTGTTCCCACAGTAGTTTCCACTTACAGCAAAACCAGAAACTTATATTTCTTTCGTGTTTTTCATTCTATGTGCCTTCCAGACTGACAGTGGTCAGAAGACCACAATCCAACTGCAGAGCTGGGCACAACTCAAGTAAATCTGAAATTAAAAAAAAAAAAATTTAAGCCCCAAACAACTAAAAACCCCTTTGCTTCTACTGTGGGATTTTTTTTTTTTAGGTTTCTAAAAGCTAAAACTAACCACGAGGTTGCTTTCAAACAAGGAAACCTCCCTTTTGCTTAGAACACTCAGAACACATTTCCTCCCCAGGAGCTGCTGGGAACGACTTTGAAGCTGGATGCTCTGCTCCATTAATCAGGCCATCCCCACGTCCACATTCCCAAAAATAGTGGCTTCAGCTGTGCATGTTCTACAAGCTGCATCATTTTATCCTGAAGTCAGTGGGAGAAAGACCAGAACAGATTTTTGCAAGCAACCTGCATGATCAAGAAAAAGAACGATTACAAATGACGCCCATGGAGTGTATTTTGCCACAAATCCTGAACTTCATAAACCCACTATTATCCACTTGCTTGCTTAGCACTGCTTAATATTTTATCCCAGACCACCCAGTCTGGCAGAGCCTCCACTTACTGTATGATGAAACCATGAGGGAAGCTTCCAGATGCCCCAACTGCCTTCCCAGCTATCAGTGTCTACAGCACATGTCATACTGTCAAAAAAAAAATAAAAATAGAGCCAAGCATTCTGCCTCATGATATTTAATAATTTGCTTTTTTTCAATCTCTCTGCAGGTCTCAAAGCATGTGAAGTAGGTGCCTAAGGCTCTGTAAGGCACAGTACGCAGACAAAGGCTCACCTCATGCAGGGAATTCCTCAACAACTACCAACACTCCTTGGCTGTCTCCGCCCTTCTCCTCACGCTGCACAAGTGATTCCACCTGAGAGCTCCCAGGACAAGGAGCCAGTGGGAAGAATGGCCATGGACCACTAAACAAACCTGTGACTTTGCCAGTAAGTCTCACTGGACACAAATTCTGTTTCCATCACACACAACTAATCTCAGGGCTTATCAACGGATACGTCGAAGTCACTCAAGGGCCAGACACCACCACAGCAAAACTCAAAGGATTCTGCTCAAGAGAGAGCTCTCCAAGCATCTGTAGGACTGCTGGACACCACAGTTCGACACCAACACAGTTAATCCTCCAAGTTTTACACCTCAAAAACTTCTACCAACGCAATGATGTTCACTTTTCCTGAAACTCAGCACTACAGAAACAAAATGCCGGGTGTGAGGACTTGTTGTGACGTGCTTGTTGTGTGCAATTTATCTCGGAGCACATGGATAAAATGCTTCTTGTATCAACCTCAGCAGGGATAAAATGCAGAGTGCTGCTTGACCGGGGGAAAACCTATCAGCATCTTGGCCCAGCCCTTCCTCAAACCTATCAGACTTTTCCTTCCTGCTCAATTAACCAAAATGCAGATGCACCACTTGAAAGTCAAACCTCTGCGAAACTGAGTTCAAAGAGAAGCCAACAAACTTCAAGTGGACGTTTTTGAGGACGCTACTCAAAGAAAAAAAAAAAAGCGGAAGTGCAGGTCCAGCTGAGGGGGTTACAGAACTAAAACCGCCCAGCAAAGACCTGTGTGTGAGCACGGATGTAAATCAGGGCCTTCCAGCCTCGCCTGGCCCTTCCTGGAGGTACCTACCTGAGAAACCGAGCATTAGACAAACCCGAGTTATTAATGCTTCCCTGGGCTTGGCTCTGCTTTACATGGAATCAGGGCTGGTGGCAGCTTTGGAGGGGGCGTTGAACGACAGCGGGACAACCCGGGCTGTCCGACAGCCTTTGCCTTGGTTGCACCTTCACCTGCTTTACCTGCATGCTCTCTCTAAGACGACCTATTCCCACGGCTGGGAGCGCCCACATCTTCCCAGACACTCACCCAGCGCTCCGGCCTATCCCCGGAGCCCCATCCCGGGCGTGCCAGCAGCATTCCCACCGCCCAGCCCTCGCTCTCCGGGCTCCCGTACCCATCGCGATATGGCACATGGCACGCAGCACGGCGGCAGAGGGCAACTGCTGCAGCTCCCGGGCCTTTCCCTTCGGCACTAAGCCACACCAGGCTGGAAGGCGGCCTCTGGCTGCCGCTCCCAGGGAGCCTCCGACCCCCGGGGAAAACCATGGGGGGCACCAGGGGCCGCTCCCCGCGGCGGGGGTGCCCGGGGGCGGGACGGGCCGTGCCCGCGCCACGAGGTGCTGACCCTTCTCCCCGGCGGTGCCGCAGGGCCGCGGGCGGGAGGAGCCGGCAGCGGGCTGGAATTATGAAACCGGATCGTCGGGGGAACCCCCGGGGCCTCCCCCCACGCCGTACCTCGGAGACCTCCTCTTCCTCCTCCTCCTCCTCCTCCTCGTCTTCCTCCTCCTCCTCCTCGTCGTCGTCGTCGCTGCCGTTGTTGCTGCTCTCGCTGCCGCCGCCGCCGCTCTCGCTGCTGCTGGCCGGCCGGGCCGCCCGCCCGCCGCGCTTCGCCTTGCCCGGCGCCGCCTTCTTCTTCAGCAGGAGGTCGCACACCCGCACCAGCCCCGCCGCCCCGGGCCCGCACGGCGAGGGGGGCGCGGCGGGGCCGCTCGGCCCCTCAGGGGGACCGGGCCCCGCCGTGGCGCTGCCGGCCTCGCCGCCGCCGCCCTCACCGCCTCCCTCCTCCGCCGTCACCGCCGCCGCTACCGCCGCGCCGACCGCCTTCTCCATGGCCGGAGAGGAAGCAAAAGGAGGAGGAGGAGGAGGAGAAGAAGGAGTAGGAGGCGCCCGCGGCCGCCGCTGCCTCGGTCACCTCTAGCGCCGGCGCCGCCGCCGCGCCAAGTCTCGCGATACTTCCTGCGGCCGCCGCTCGCGCCGCTACCGCGCGCGCGCTCCCGCTCTCCCCTCGCGCCGCCCGGCCGCGCGCCCACGCCCCTTATGCCCCTCTCCCGTTCCCGGCAACCAGAGCGCGGCGGCGCCGGCGGCGAAAGCCCCTCCTCCCCCGTTTCCTTCCTTTCCTTCCGCCCGCGCCGCCGCCTCGGTCACCGCCCCGGCGCCGGAACCGCCACGCGCGTCATCACCCTCAGCCCTCACCCCTCAGCATTCAGCCTTCAGCCTGACCCGCCTCGGTTAGGGGAACGGCACCCCCGGCCAAGCCTCTCCCCTGGGGACGTCTCCCGGGAGTGCCCCCCGGCGGCCTCCCGCGGGTGCGGCGGTGTCGAGCTGCCCGGTCCGAGGGGTCTGTGGGGGCAGCGCTGCCCCCCCCCCGGGCGTGAGGGAGGGCGCGCGCGCCCATGGGCGGGAAACCCTCCTGAGGGAGCGGCCGGCAGGGACACCCCACAACACGCACAATTCCGGTTAAAAGCGGTGTTCCCTCACAGAGCGCGTGCAATATGCCTTAAAAGGCAGCCCCCCGACCCCCCTTTTAAAAAGGAAACTGTCGGGGCGTCGCTGAAAATGCCGGAAAATAAATTAGTACAAGTGCGGTGGTGAAACCGCATCGCGCAGAATTCCAGTTAAAGGTGGTGTCCAGGGAATGACCGGACGTGGCACTCGGTGCCCTGGTGTAGACAAGGTGGTGGTCGGTCAAAGGTTGAATTCGGTGGTCTCAGAGGTCTTTTCCAACCTAAATAATTCTGAGGTTCTGCGTTTTTCCATCCAGTTCATTCACACTGGACACTGTGCATTCAAAGGTAACTTCCAAACCCCTGTTTTAAAACAACACTGCTGAAAATGTCAGAAACATCAAAATTCCTGTGTCGGTTCAACCGTGTTCCTTTAATGACCCCTGTTAACTGTATCACTACACCCCATTTCCTCCCTCAGGCCCCCAGCCTGGACTTTTCATCCTTAAAATGTCCTTGGGATATTTTATACCATCACCTCCATTGGGGCAGGTCAAGTCCTGCAGTAACAGAAGTCAAATGTGTCAAGTATAAATGTTAGTCAAATATATATATATATATTTAAATATATATTTAAATATTTGACATATTTGACATATTTACATATATATATACTTAGCTTATATGTAGCTTATATATACTACTTATATGTAGCTTAACTACGTATTATATATTATATATATAATATGTACTTAAGCTAAATATGTCAAATATTTAAATTTGGGCAGTCAATGCATGCTCATTGGAGAAATGGGCTTTTTTCCATTTTTTTTTTTTTTTAAGACCTGTTGGAAATAAAAATTATTCTAACCACAGAAACTTGTTGGAAAGGTCAGTCATAGTTCTAATGCACTGGTACACTACAGATGGTTTGGAATCAATGTTTCAAGCCAGAAACGCCAATTCCAGTTAGAACTATTCCAGTTCAGAAATGGAAAGAGGTTGTAGTTATTTGATTATTTGTTACCTCTTTTATTTGGCTGGTGTTGGAGAGCACCACTTTTTTTTTTTTTCATTAAAAATAATGTAAATGCATTGATTTTTACTGGTTTCTATTGAGGTACAAGCACAGATTAAGCATTTGCTATTATCATATATAATATATAAGATATTGTATGTGTTATTTAGCATTTATGTTGTACATTATTGCTATTTGTTGTCATCACAAGAGGCAGAAAAAAGAACTGTGAGTATAGGTAACCTCAGCCCTACCACCTGAGATTCACTGTGTGGTGTGACAAGGATAAGTGTGGAAAAGTGACCTCGTCCTCAGCGTTTAATCCAAGAGGTGACTGACCTCTCTGAGCAAAACACACCTTGGATTCCTTCGGCTGTACGAGCAGCCAGACAGGTTGTCCAAAGGCACCGAATTGACCCAGCTGGATTTGGGAAGGGCAGTTGCAGGGCTGGGTTTTACCCTGTGACACAAATCCGCCTTTAACACTGGGGGCATTTGCACCTAATTCCAGGTATCCATTCAGGTTGTTAGGCTTGGAAAGGGTCCAGTTTCTTGCTAAGGAAAGCAACCAGTAGTGTTTTACCTCTCTGCCTGGTATTCCCAAGCCCCGGATGAGATGGAGGAGTTGTTACCAGCAGCACTTGTGTTGGCACAGGCAGCGTGGCCTGGCAGAGGCCGTTTGTTCCGTTTCTTTTATGGGGTGACCTCTGTCCTGTTCAAAGAATGGCGCCTCCTCACCCTGCACTGCAGAGCAAGGCCTTTTCCTCCATTTTTATAAGATCCAGTTTATCCCTGCTGTCCTTGCCACCCTCCTTTGAGCCTCCTGCGCTGGAATGTGTCCAGAGGAGGGCGAAGGGCCCGAGGAAGGGTCTAGAGGGTGAAGTCATGAGGAGCGGCTGAGGGAGCTGGGGGAGCTCAGCCTGGAGAACAGGAGGCTCTATGGAACAGCCAGCACATTGAAAACCTCTTCTGTGGTGTAATTATCCACAGGGATCTGCTTCCAGTTTCGTATATAGCTGCTGGAAGCAGTGTCATCGTCAAGGTCAGGAAGCAGGGGGAGTGAATTTGTTTGCAATTAATATAGGAACTGGAAAAAGTTTGTAACTTCTTGTATTTTTAACCCAAACTCATGGCTGCTACATCTGCCACGAGGCTACCAAGATGATTAATCAAATAAACTGTAAAATTAATCCAAGACCCAAAGCCTGCCATTCTCACTGGTGAATGCACTGCTTATCTTTGATACATACTGTTTTGCAGCTGTTGTTTTTATTCGTATCATTCTGGGAATTTTGAAGCCGAGACTGTATTGTTTCAACACACATACCAAAGGGACTGGCTCACTGGACCTCCTTGGTGCATAGCATTGTCTCCCAAAAAAAAAAAAGGAAGATCCATCTGAAATGGGAGGCAAAATAAACTAAAGTTAGACCATCGTGAATTATTTTTAATGGAAATAATAAAATCAAAGTTGTTCAGCAATGATGGACTGCTGTCCAAAGCAAAGGGAGAAAGAAGGAATAAAGCACAAATGTCTCCACTTCAGAAAAGTACTGTTTTCTGGGATATACAATTTAAGATTTGTCTAAAACACTCTGTTCTAGTACCTCTAAATTACATGTGGAAAAGAATGATTAAAAGCTGATTTTATGTGGCCATGACATTTGCTTTGAATTCTATTTTTTTCCCATCTCTATTTCTGCATTACAGCGAGATTCCTGTGAGTGTCTCAAGTGCTGTGGCCTTGAGAGTAAAGAAAACGAAGACAATCCAGGCAGACTGAGAATTTAAGAACAGTGGTGCTGGCTGGGGAGAAGTGCCTGGAGTTACAGCAGAAGGTAAATTTACATTACTGTTACCACTCAGACTCTGCATTTACATTCCAACTAACACACAAACACTCTGCCTGCAGTCTGGTGTGGGAAGCCAGGTGATTCTGCCTTTTGGTATACTTATCCATCATAAATTCCACTTGGAAATGCACATATATGTCCTGCTCCAATGTCTTGAGAATCATTTGTATTCCACCTCAAATACCAGTGTTACATGTTCTGATAGTTGCCCTTAAAACATCGTGCCAGCTTTGACCGCTTCCTCACAGGGAGAACTGGGAAAGGAAAAACAAGTCCAGAAAGCAACACTTTTAACAATTGATCTGCTGAAGAAATCTGCAAGTGCTCCATTAAAAAAAAAAACAACAAACCCCCAAAAAACCCAAACAAACAAACAAAACCAACAAAATCCAAAACAAAACCAAACAAAAACCAATTAACCAAACAAAACCAAATAAAAAAACCCCAAACATTTGTTCTGTAATATATTTAGTTCTTTGGGAGTCTTAGTGAAGAAATGGCTTGAGCACTCGAAATCCTAAAATGCATTGGTACTCTGTGAGACTTATATTTTAACATGCACAAATGATTTTTCAAAGTGTACTTCAGGCTCCTAATTTGCTACGGAGGCTTTCAAAGTGTTTATCCTTTGTGAGTATAAAAACAATTGAGGCAAAGGGCATCTGGGTGAGCTTCTGGATTCTTTCTCATTCTCTTCAAATGCTGTCAGAGGTAAAAGTAAAGACAAGACAAATCATAAGATAAAGTGATTTTTTTTTTTGGATGCATTTTATGCATAATGGATCTGTAATCCAAAAGTGTAAATGAGACCTCTCAAGCCAAAGCCACCTCGCCTGTGTTTGAATATCAAAGTTTATGTGTCAAATTAATATTTTGCTCTTTGAGGTTTGTTTTGTTACTGGCATTTAAGGCAGCATCAACTGTGGACTGCCCAGGAGTCAGCTAGGAGGTTAAACATTTCTTACACTTTGTGTTT
The DNA here is from genome assembly GCF_003945725.1 of Corapipo altera. Taxonomy (NCBI): domain Eukaryota; kingdom Metazoa; phylum Chordata; class Aves; order Passeriformes; family Pipridae; genus Corapipo; species Corapipo altera. The sequence continues at coordinate 189,665 of NW_020885098.1, forward strand.
TGCCTGAGTTCTACCAGTCCATAATGATAATTTCTATAGTAACCACTTTTTAAGTAAACAATTGATTAGTTCTGAAATTAGTCCTTGAAATGGCTTCTCTTAGAGCAGCCTGGGAGATCTCGGTGCAAGCAGCCTTCTGCTGACATGCAGAACAACGAGGTTCAAGCTGGTTTTTTCTATCTTCATATAAAGTGTGCCTTGAAAATATTTATCCTCCCAGGGTAATTTATCTCTGGACAGGGGAGGGAGTGAGAATCTCCGTGTAAAACTTGGTAAGACCTTGGATTCAGGGAAAGCAATGTAGGAAATGCCCGTGATATCTCAAAACGGCACGTCAAGTGGAATAAGAACATTTTTTTTTTTTGCGGAGTTCAAATTAGAACTAGAAAAACTGTCTACAAGCTTTTAGTGGTCTATAATCCCATAACCCCCAGGGAGTCTCCGGTTTTCCAACAGAGCCTGCCCTGCCTTGTTTACTGGGTGCTGTTCTACTTACTGGCTCGTGCTCCTTATTGCTGGTTCCTGATCTGTGTTAGGGGGCAGTTGGGATACATTTTTTTAGAAAAAGATGAAAGCTCGATGTTTCTGCTATTTCAGTTTGACTCAGTAGGTGGAGCTAGAAGCCGGCAATCCACTCACAGCTAAAACTGGTCTCCCTTCCCACCACTATGGAAAAGAAATTTTACTAAAGCTTTTGAGTCTTAGACGTATCTGTCCTAAAACAGATATGTATTTTTTCATTCTACAGTAAAAATAAAGTGATTCTTTTTGTGTGATTTATTTCAGCAGGCTATGCAGGGATTTTTTTTTCCTGTATGGCATTTACAATGCCATTGACTTTAATGCAAGATAATTACAACCTTAGGAGCTGCCTTCAACAGCTTTGTATTCCTGAATGAGTGACCATTTCAACAAGGAGAAAAAATGCTGACGGGGTGAATTTTCCTTTTTGTCACTTGTCATTCTCTTATTTTCTCCTTCATGAATATGAATTGATTTATATTTCTGAAAGAGGAAGTACCTCAAAAGTCAACCAGACATTTCCCTGTAGCTGTCTGGTGAGTGAGCCCATGAGTGTGTTGAAAGGTAGGTCTGGATCTTTTATTCTCATTCATAAATTCTGATACACAGACTCAGCCTGAAACATCTGATTTGTTTTCTCAGGTGTGTCATTTTCAATTATAGACAAGGTACTAATTTCCAGTACTTAACATTGTGTTCCAGAGCTCAGTTTGAACACAAATTCCCAAGCTTACCCTCAGACATCGCTACAGTCTCTCCATGTTCCCCAAAGCTCTTACATGCCACTTAACTTCAGTGAGTTTTAAACCACCTTGTATTCAGCAAAACACTTCACATGTAGCCTTTAGGTACCTTCATTCCAAATCCTGCAGACCTCTTTGTTAAATAGTGACAGTCACTAGCCAGAAAAGCTGTTGGGAATTTTTGGAATGCTTTATCAGCATTACCTGGTATCTTAAGGAACTTCTCACCTTCTCTATTTCAGCTGTCTTTCTTTAGTTTAAAGAGACCCATGTAAGGACAGTGAAAATATTTCTCAACAAGAGTACTTTTAAAAGCCTTACACAAATACTTTGCAATAGGAGCACCAAATAAATCCCACATTAATTATTATTAATCAGCAAGTCAAGTTTTCTCTCCCATCACCAGAGAGAGCTGGTCTCATTTTTAGACACATCACCGTTGCAAATTCTCTAAAACTGGCTCTTTCTTTGCCCACAGGAACATTAAATTTTTTTCAATTTCGAGGTCCACGGCCTCTCTGTGCAAATAGTTTGGTCAACAGTAGGTGGCAGACATATCCCACGTGAGAGCTTGGAAAAGGCTTCATCAGGCCGGTTCTTATGGAATGCTGGTACCTGTTTACTCAGGACACCCCGCAGCTTTCCCTGCCAGAGCTCTCTTTTAGGAAAGGATTAGGCTTGAACATCAGTTTTAGAATCATCTCAGTATAACCTGAGCTAGACCTGCTTTTAGCAGGTACATTTCCTACTCTTCCACTAATCAGTCTAAAAAGATTTGTGTGATTTGGTGAGAAATAACTTTCTTAAAATATTGTAGAGAGGGTCGAAAATCCTTATGAAAAGATCCAAGGTCCAACCTCCCTTTTACTGAGCTCGCTTTCCGGTGAAGTCAGGCGAGTTTTGGCACTGACTTCGATGTGAACAGAATCAGGCCAATGCTGAATATATTTCAAAATCCTTCACCGAGGACCTGAAGCCGAGTCTCAATTTCACCACCTCCACACAGTAATTTTTAGTTCTGATGTTGCATCGTTCTGGATTGAATTTTATGACCAGCTTGAGCATGAAGTTTTCATTTGGTAGGTGGCCAGATAAAATAACCTAAGCCCATGTCAGTGGAGGTTCTGTTTTGTGACACTGGGAATGGCATGGAACATTCTATAGCCACAAGTCTGTGGGGCCTGATGACATGCATCCCAAGGTTCTGAGGGAACTGGCTGGTGTGGTCTCTGAGCCACTCTCCATCATATTGGAAAAGTCACAGCCATCAGGGGAAGGCCCCAGTGACTGGAAAAAGGGAAATGTCACTCCAGGTTATAAAAAGGAAAGAAAGGAAGAGCAGGGAAGTACAGAGTGGTGAGCCTCACCTCTGTGCCAGGGAAGACCATGGAGCAGATCCTCATGGAAGCAATGGTAAGGCATATGCAAGGCAAGGAGGTGATCTGGGACAGCCAGTATGGCTTCACTAAGGGCAAATCATGCCTGACTAGTCTGGTCTCTTTAAAATCATCAGGTCCAACCATTAACCAATGGGCAATTGCACCAATAAACCATGTCAATTAGCTGTATCCAAAATGTTGCACTGGAAACATCAGAGTTCTGATAAACTTTCATGAAATCCGTGGTTATATTTCCATACTGGTTCCAACAAACCTCCAGGGAAGCAGGCCCTCTGCTTGAGGGATTTCTGTCAAATGATCCAAGAACGTTTGTGTTCTGGAATGTCAAAGGATCCATCCCAAAACTCCTTCAGTACTAACAGCCATGAGGCTGCAGTGCCCAGCTGTGCAGCAGGGCCTTGGTGACTGAGACTCACGTTCAGGTCAGGCTCTCAGCATCTTCAGCCTTGCTGGATTTATCCGGAATGGAGTCTTGAGTCCTGGCTCAGTGCTGGGCTCCCCCCTCTGCCAGTGAGAAATGTGGTTCAACACCTAATTCACACAGCTTCCAACTTCCATGCCCAGGGAGCCAGGAATCTGGCAGTCCTAGGCAACCTGCCTAGATCTGCACTGATTTTAAGGGAAGTCTCAATCCTGGTTGCAAGGAATAGCTCCTGCGCCTGTACTGTAGACCCCCACTCTGTGTTTCCAGCACTCAAAAGTCAAAGAGAAAAGTCAGAAACCCGAGTTCACTCAAAATTGAAGGTGCCAGATAAGGGCAATCCCAAATTAATTTTTGCAATTGAATTTCCTGAGTTCTTTCTGAGGCCTGTGGACAGGTTACAGATATGCCTGACTGGCAGTATTGCAGCGCTGCTGGTATGAGCAGGAAAGGCCTTTGGGCAGAGAGCAAATATCAAGGACTGTTGGTGGGGCTGGAGGGCACCACAGAGGAACGGCCTGGCGAGTGTAGCCTCGGCCTGATTGATCCGAGAGACAACACTGAAAGCCTCATGGGCAAAGAGCTTGGTAATATTTCTTTGCATGGCTTGAGAAGGGTTCCCGGGTTAGTGTTCAAATTTAAAAAACCAGACATCACAGCTGGTGAGGCTGTGCAGAGCCACTGTGCCTGCTGCCTTTTTATAGTTCCCTGGATGTGTGGGCCCATGTTTTTATTGCTTATTTAAGAGAACCACAGGGACCATACAGATCATTGCTAACCTCAGTCACAGGTTTTGGTCTCGGATGAGTCCTGATTCTGGGAATATACTGAGGAACCTCTCTTTTAAAATCAGCCTTGGAAAGCCTTTCTGGAGGCTTTCAAATTCAGAGAGACTGAATTTCAAATCCTAATCACTTGCCTCCTTTGAAAATCAGAGTTTGCGAGTACTACTCTAAAGAAAAACAAACAAACAAACTAACCAAGCAACATTTCCTCTGTTTTGTGCTATTTTTAGTCATTTCCTTAACTCTGGGAATCCCAGGCTTCCGGTGTTACATGTCATAGCGTAACAAATCCAGGTAAAGGAGAACATAGGAAGGAAAACAGCAACCAGAAGAAAGACAACGTTTTGCTGCTGCTGCAAATCCAGTTCTCTTCTAAGAGATCATTACATCCTGGTGATATCACTGGGAATCCGACTCACAGTTAAGGAAGTACTGGACCTGGAACTACAAGCCAGAGCTCACCTAATAAATGTGGTCTGGTTGAATGCTGCTTGAAAAACTTTGAGCTGTTAAAAACAATTGATATTTACAACAGAAAAGTACATGTTCTTAGGTTTGACTAACTGACCGTTGTTTCTGAGGCTGAGACAAAATGTGGAAGTACTTTACCGGGCTTTTGGATTTCACCTGGGGAGACAGGAAGCTCCACATTTCATTCGTGGAGTCTCAGAATTCATTATAGCGGTATAAAAGTGGATTATCTTTCTATCTCAGTGAGTGAATGACAGTGCCAATTTTAAAATGTCTTAATCTGCCTGCTCCAGTAACAAAAACTTAAAATGGCTTTACAAACTTCTGTTCTCCTGCTAAGGTGCCACTTGAGTCCGTGACTCTCAGCTAAAGAAATACTGAAGGCAGTAGGGAATATTTGAGGTAGAAAATGCTATTCTTGCTCCAGGGCTTCATTTAAAATAACTATCTTTCCATTTTTCAAAGTTGTCAGGGCTTTATCTTCAGGAATTGTTTGCTCAGGAAGAGAGGAAAGAATAAGAAAAGAATTACTCTCTTTTCTCCTTAATGCTTGAGCATTTACAAGTTGTCTTAAGTAGATGAGCTGGTATCTTCCCAAGAAAGAAAGCAATATTAAAAAATCCAAGGCCATAACAGAAAAAACCAGCACAAGAGAACAATTATAGCAGCAACACAGATTCTGTTTCTATGGAGATGGACATGAAAGAGAAAATATTTATTTAGCTTGGGAGTTTTTAGGCCAGAATGGGAAAACTGAGAGTTTACAATGAAAGTAAATGAACATAGGACAAAACAAGAGTGTCAGCACTGTCAGTGATGCAGTAACATCAGGGGGGTCACCTGCACAGTAGCACAAATTTTCCACAAGTCCTACAGCCCCTCTAGACATACAGCAATGTTTTCAGCTCTGGAAGTATTTCAAGTTGGGAGCAAACCCAGTGGGGCTCCCAAAATCATTGGTTCATTTTCAAACTGCTTTGCTTCTGATTTTAGCAAACACACCTGCTTACACTGACAAGAAAAGTTTGTAGCCATGTTTTTAAATAGATTGGAGATCCTGGATAAATGACTTAAAGGAATTAAAAACAAAAAAACCTCCCAACATTTCCTGCTGTTCCTCAAAAGTTTTCAGTATCTCTTTTATTGTTAAACCTGAAGTGCAGCAGACCTAGGGAAGAAATATTAACAATCTCCTGCCAAACAAAAGCTTTCAGCCTTGGCTCTTGACTGAACCACGTCCCGTGACTCTTTTCTCCTGCCAAAGGCCATCAAGCAGCACAGCAGAGCAGCAAAGAAATTGGAAACTGAGTGCCAAAAAGTTTCTAGGGCACAAGTGAACGCACTGGACTCCAAAGGCCTCTGGGCAGTTATGTAAGAGGAAGAAAAAAGATCCCCAGCGACAGTGGTACCATGAACCGAACATCAGTCACACCACCACAGCCACTGCGGTTCCAGAGAGCAGATCAAAGGCTTCACAAGGAGCACTGGAGCAGGAGACCTCCCTGAGAAGGACCTGCTGAACTGAGCAACACTGCACCTTGGGGGGTTTCTTTGCCTCTCCTCTTTTGTGTTTAGATGAAATATTTGGATGCGCCCATACCAAAACATCACACTAGTTTTGAGGGACCTTGTAGCTACAAATGGATAAAAAGATCAAGCCACTACTCCCCTAGTTTGTGGATTACCTACTTGTGCTGACAGAAAAAAGAGTCATGGGGATATGGAGAGAAGAGAGAGATTCTGACAAGTCCCAGAACATGCCAGCTGACACCCTCCCAAAGCACCGAAGGCTCTAAATTTGGGTAGATTGAAGCAACTGGATGCTTAATAGGCAAAGCAAAGCTGTACTTGTACCTGCTGCCAAAGGATGATGTTGGCAACTGGTACTCGGTAAGGAAAATAGCCACAGCACCACACTATGGACTTTTGAGACAAACGGGTAGGGACGGTAGAATTCCCTAGGGATCAAATGTATAGGGTTAGCAAGAACAGTCATCCTGGTTGATTCAGAAATCCTTATTTTAATGACCAAGAACTCGGTAAAACTGCAGATGAGTGGCTGATGCCCCAAGATGAACAGTTTAGCATCAGAACTGAGGCTGATGATGATCTCCAGGACACAGGAGATACATGTGTCCTCGAGTGGTTAGCTACACCTGAGCAGGGCTCTGCCTGTTCTGCCACAGAGATCAAACCCTTTCCATCTTCATGGTTGCTTGTTTTACATTGATGAGTCCATCTCTGTTCAAATAAAAGCCATATATCTGAGATCTCTGGCTCATTCTGCGTGGGAGCTAAACATCGGTGATAAGAATAGCAAACATGCACCAGAGCAGGGAAAAAACATGATACCTGATACCTGTCCCTGTGTCCAGAGCTACAGACATTTATTTAGAAAATGCTGATCATTACAGTTATTATAAAATGAGCTACTGTCCAATGGAAAAAAAAGAAAACAAGCAAGGCTCATGTCTGTAGGCACAGGGCTGGAAATGTGAGCTGGCAACACCTTTTCCAGCATTCCCTCACCTCCACCTGCAGACAGGTGAAAAGGAACATTCTTTTTGCTGGTTCCCTCTGCTTTGGCAGAAGAAAGTTTTACATTTTGAGGAAGAAAAAAGATCACCGGCTGGCTGCCCTCCTTCCTGTTATCATGAGATATGCCAGGAACAAAACCCCCTCCAAAACAAAGCTGTGGCTACTGGCACAGTATGTCCTAAAGTGTCTCTGGGTTTGGTGTGTGTCTCGTGGTCCACTCACACAAACAAAACTTTGGGTCTTGAAAACAAAGCAGAAACAGCAGTAAATAAAATTAAGGGGGTTACTTAACGTTCTTTTGGTTTTGAGACATCACTTTGAAAAGGACTTACTTTCCAAAAGGTCTTTGGCAGTTGTTCTTATGATGATATATCACATTGGTTAACTCGAGCCATTATAGTACATATTGGTCCACTTCTTATCTACTCCTTCACTTAGCACAGGCTGGTATGATGGAATATTTAAAAATTGTGCATCCTTTTTTTCTCAGGTCACTTACTCTTGGAATTCCTGTTCTTTGATCCCCCACACCTGGAATAACACTAGTTACCACCTGTAACTTTAGACACAAATGTGTGTGAAAATGGATTAATCTTAAAATGCCATTGATGTATTCCTTTCTCTGCTAACAGGACAGCTTTGGTGGAGTGTGCACCACACAGAATTGTGTAACAGGAAGCTCAGTAGAATATTTAATATCGTTAAACAAACATGAGCACTGGAGTTCAGCTCCCTCTCAGCAGGTATATGAACCATTGGCATGAAGTACAGGACAGACAACAGAAGATATCTAGAAATAAACATGGACCCTGTATTCCAAACTTACATATTAACTCTAGGGGACCAGGAGTGTTCTTGCTAACACTGCATAATGCTGCAGGGGAAAGTTCCAGAGAGCTTTCAAGATGCAACATTTCATATTGAGGCTTTTTCTTGGCCCAAATTTCAGCTTTCCCCTCCAACCTTTGACTGTGGTTTTCTGGAGAGTGCTTTGGTGCAGCTTGAGAGCATCTCGAGAGCTGTTCTAAGTAATCACTTGCCACTGCCACAGTTTTTTGCTATTTCATGGTTGTCCACAAGACTTCTAAACGTGTGTTTCTGTCTCACTGAATGCTCTGTTAAGATATGAAAGGAGATGGTTCCTTGATATATGGACAATAAAATAATTACAGACTGAATCATTTAACCAGCTCTTTCCTGGGATTTTGTTAGGTTAAAGCAGCACAGGCCTGAAAAGTCCAAATTGTTCATCATAATTCCTATCATTCTGCAGGAATGTGGGATTTTGCTACAACTACCTGAAAGTAATCCCAATGTCTAATATTATGACATTTCTAACATTGCTTTTCTGCCAACCTGGCTTTCCCTCCACCATCCTTCATGTAAGAGGTATCCACATAACCTTTAATTCCCAAAACAGAGCCTTGTTCCTTTAAACCACTAACAGGAATGCTGTTCTTTACCTACAAAAATCTCTGGAGCAGACTTGGCAAAATACAAATCTCTTTTGAAACAGCAGCAGCCAGTAGAAATTTCATTGTATCAAACTGTTCTGTGAACTCATTTAAGGTTCATGTGGTTATTCCTGGAGAACAGAACGGCCTTTCCGAAACACAAGATGCATTGCCCTGGCATTTTCCTCAGTGGAGGTTGCCTTCAGGTATTTTATGCTTAGACATGTCATTTGATTTATTTCGGGCACGTTTAAAAGTTTGCTCTCAGGAGCAAAGTGAAGTATTTTTTTAATTTATTTTTTCAGATTTCCAGAAAACTGAAAATTGATCTGTTCTTGCTACTTCCATTAGGAGTAAAACAGGGTTACAGCCAAAATGCCCAGCTGAGGAGAGAAACAGAGTAGAAAAGGGAACCTTAAGGACAGAGCAAGGAGCTGCGAGACAGAACACAACCTCCAGTTGTGTGGGTTGACATCCAGATACTGGGGAGCTAAATTCATTAAAATAAATCCTAGTATTCCTCACTGTGGAATTACATCACTTTGTACTCAATAAGGATCCAACCTCATACCTGTTGGGGTTTTTTTGAAGCCTCTCACTGAGTGTTCTAGAAAAATCATTTCAATTTTATTCCATGTCCTGGGGCTCTGTGCAAACTGCACAATTTTTCCTGTGTTTGATCTCCTAAGTTACTGACCAATGAATAGGACATTTTCAGAGAGGAAAGTGGGGCTTAATTAAGAGATTGGTCTTGGGAGGATGTCAGTACAAATGAGGAATTGCAAAAATTCTGAAATTACAGCCCTTGCACATCTACCCATGTGTTTGGCTGTTTTTATGGACCCTGGTGAGCAGCAGCACCCACAGAAAACCAGAACATGACCTAACAAATCAAATACTCAGATCAGCCCTAGATGTCTAGATGAGCCATCTCATCTTCTTAAAGTGATTTAAAATTAAAATTCTCTAATTTCAAGTGGACAAAGTCCTGTCTGGGTGAGTTGTTACTGTACAATACCAACCTGCTTTGCTTCTGAACAAATACCAGCATAAAAAAAAGCTATAGGATTAGCCCTGATGACTTTTTTGTCTGATGCCTTGAACTCCTTGTTTGTCATTTGATAAGGAAATTTACGCAAAACTTTATCTTTTTGGGTGCTGGAAGGTTCGACCTCTTCGGGACAAAAAGGCCCAGAGTGACAACACCTAATGAATAACTAATATCAAATTCATTTTTGGCAAGGGCAGCCCAGGTTTTGTAATCTTCTTCAGGCCAGATGGAAATGTACCAATGCCAGCTCAAGGGTTAATATTTTACAGGCATGGCTAGTAAAGGGTATATAAGCACATGCTCTCCCTTCACTCTTCCTAGCACTTCTGAGCAATTTTGCTCACATAATAATTTGAAACCATGAAGTGGTTAACATTAATTTCCTTTATTTTCCTCCTAAGTTCGGCCAGATCCAGGAATCTGCACAGAGCTGCACGAGATGCAGGTAAGAAAGGACTAATTAGTTGTCTCGGGAGTCTTTGTTCTATCAATTTAATGCCTTTAATGCAGTTTGGAAAACAAGTAAGAGCTGGGTATCTGCAGACAAACGGACAAGAAAGGTTGCCTCAGCCAAGTTGAAGTTCTTGTGCTCTTAAGTGTAAAAGTTGGGTGAATGCTGAACTCTTGTGACAGTCTGGCCCGTGGTGCCCAAAATGTGCAGCACAGCCCGAGTGGCAGAGCATCACTGTTCTCTTTGCTTTCCTTCCTAGACCACAAGAGTCAGATTGCCCATCGCTACAATGACCTGAAGGAAGAGACATTTAAGGGAGTGTAAGTGAATGTTCAACTTCCATTTTCTGCTTGGTTTTTTGTCTCTGTTGATATTGTCCCAAAAAGGGAAACTAAGACACACAGTATGAGCTCGTGGGGAGTTTGGATGTCTCACTGAAACACTGAGGTAGCCTCTTACTGTTACTATGCAAAGCCTACGAATGTTCTAAGACCTGCAAAAGTCATAATGACTTTCTTGCTCTCTGGGAAAAGAACTCCCTGCAAACCTTAGGAAAAACCTCTGTTCCTTGTGTGAAAATAAAATAGACATGAGGAATATGGGTTTGATATCCTTAGAATGAAAAGAAATTATGCTGGATTGAGAGATTGCCAGAAATATCACAAACCAACCACCAACCTCAAAAACCAAACCTGCAATGGGTTTTCTGAGACAGTTCAGTGATTTCTGTTTAAAACTGGATTTGGGAAAGGCAGAGGGCTCTGACAGGAACATAAGTAGTGAGAGAAGACAGCCTGAAGATCATAATTTGTAACAGTGGCCAAATCCAGTTTAGGTTATGGCATTTATGAATATGCTGGTAGAAGTGGCAGAAAACGCCAATCAACAGTCTTTTCTGCTTTATTCCTAATCTACTATTCAGGATTCTGTTTTTGGGAAGTAAGGTTAAAAACATGTTCAGAAGGGAGGTGAGAAGAGGAAGGATGTGGGATGTGGCAGGATGCTCTTCCTGGTACCCTGGTTAACCTTTGTGCATGTCATTTGACCAAACAAGTTTAATTCAGAAGCACCTTTGAAAATCCTGGCTGAGATGTTTCTCACCTTCATATTCGCACCTGTGTTTTGTGTTTCAGTGCCATGATCACATTTGCCCAGTACCTCCAGAAATGTTCCTACGATGGACTGTCTAAGCTGGTGAAGGATATTGTTGATTTGGCACACAAGTGTGTGGCCAACGAGGATGCTCCTGAGTGCACAAAGCCACTGGTAGGCAGTGAATCCTTCCATGTTGTGTTTCTCCTCGCTCTGTGCAGCTGCCAGGATCACCCTTGCTGAGGGTTTATACCTGAACCTCTCAGGTGTGGCTCCTGGCATCAGCCAATGCTCAGCTTTTAGTGCTTTTTGTTGGGTTCTAAAACTCTGCCTTTCAGAAGTGCCCAAATGATCTGTGGGACCTTATATTGGAGACCAAACACCACAGTTTGGCACATTAACTTTAGCATTGCCTGCAAAGAAGTGTTGGCATTTAGTACAAAATCCCAGCCATAAAGTACAGACCTAATTCTAGGTATTAAAGTGACCCAGCTGCGTGGGTCACCTAGATATTGGTTCTCCCTAAAGGCTTCCCAAGCTGCTCATTACACAGAATATCAAATCTTTCCTTTATTAATCTGAAAATTCCTTTTAGTTGGATTATAAGTAAAAGGAGATCATTGTCTTGCACAGAATATTTTAGATTATAATTAATGTTTTTTCAAAAAAGCATTGTAGCAGTTTGGATATCAGATCACATAAAATAAAACTTCATAAAATTGTGTGAAAAACAGTAGATTATTTTGATTTATGGTCTAAATCTTAAACAGTACAAACATATTTGCTATTCAGCCTGGGCTTTCTTTTGCAGATAAACAGAAAATACATCCCCCTGTCTGTAAACACTAATTCTGACCTTTGGCATCTCCCTTGCAGCCCACCATTTTCCTGGACAGAATCTGCCAAGTCGACCAGCTCCGTGACTCCTACGGTGACATGGCTGACTGCTGTGGGAAAGCTGATCCCGAGAGAAACCAGTGCTTCCTGTCCTTCAGAGTTCACCACCCAGACTTCATTCCTCCATACCAGAGACCTGCTGCCGATGTGATTTGCACCAAGTACCAGGACAACCGGGTGGCGCTCCTGGGAGAGTAAGGAAAATGGATGCTTCTGCTTCCTTACACTTATCACGTTCTCTCATTGCATGCAGGCTTTTCCATTTGGAATGGGGGTTAAGGGATCACATTTTATACATCTTGGGTGACTTTTCTTCTCCAAAACCCCTGAAAGCCCACGGCCTTTCAACATTTAATTAAGGACTTAGTTATTCCAGCTTCCCACTACCCCCGTTGTAATTGGCAAGAATGAAGAAAGATAACACTACAAAGAATAAAAATTGGCAGTAAAATCTTGGTTAAAGGGCCACAGATGAATTTTTCACACTGAAAATCAGAATTTTCAAATATTTGACACTGCATTTTTTAAAAAGCAGACATACATCAAACCAGGTGGCAGACAACATCAGGAGTTCACCCTTCCCTCACTTTACTGAGTCCTATGGGGTTTAGCAGAGCATCTCAGGCTTTATGTCAGGAAAGTAGATTGCATATCTAAACTGGAAAAAAAAGTTAGAGAAGCTGCAAGGGATTTAAGGCTATTTGCTGTTGTCGTTGGAACACGGAACTTAGGTTTTCCTCTTCCTTCTAGTTTCGTCTACACTGTTGCAAGGAGAAACCCCTTCCTGCACGCCCCAGCAATCCTGGGTCTGGCTGCTGAGTATGAAAATGCCCTTAAAAGCTGCTGCTCAGAGAGCGATATTGGTGCTTGCTTGGATGACAAGGTACGGCAGATGTGTCTCTGTGGATGGACACTAAGCAACTGAGTGAGAGACAGGCAGGATTTTGCTGTTCATGCAAGTCTAGGCATGGAGAACTTGCAGAGGCAGGTCAGGGGTGATCCCACATGTTGGATGCGATCCGTTGAACGTGACAATGTGCCCCCTGTCCCCACAGGAATCTGCCATCAAGGACAGAGCCAAGATGATCGGGGTGCAGCAGCAGCACGGGTGCCGCGTCCTCAATAAGTACGGCGAGAGAACCTTCCAGGCAGAGTGAGTTCCAGTCGCTTTTCACCTCTTTATAAAGAGTGGGCTTCTCAGCCTGAGAGTGAGGATTAGGAAAAGGCTCAACTGTGGGAGTTGCAGAGCAATGAAATTGTCTCTGGAACAAATCCAGGAGATGCAGAGTTAAATGATGGAATGTCACCCGGAACCAGAGATTCCGGTGTGTTTGATCCGTATTTGTTCCAAAGCTGTGCCCCATTCCAATGCCCACAGCTTTTAGTGATGGGTACATCACTGTTCAGCAAAGTAGGTTGCTGGTTTGAACCTTAAAGCAATGAGAAAGTCAAATTTGGCAGAATCACAGTTGTTAAAAGATTAAGAAAAACTTATACAATTAAGAAGTGGATCCCCTGCCTGAGCACAGAGAACTGCTTCTGTGACCAGCCTGATACACTAACATTGACTAGGATTACCTTACAGATATAGTCAGCTTTGATTTAAAGGTTTAATCAGGACTATATCCACCTGTGCCAAGAATCTGGAGTGCTTTCCAATCACTCAAGAGTGATGGGGAATTCTCGGGTGCGATTCTTACACAGACAAGAACCACCAGAAACCTGTTTCTTTCTGGCTATTTTTAAGGAGCTCTGGTTTACTCTAGCAGCTGTCAGTGCCCTTTTTTTTAGCCACCAGAAATTAGATAAGAAGAATGAATATTTCATTGGAAGAATCCTGACCTACCATATCACATGTTAGCGACTTGCAAGGTTTCTGTTCCCCACGCTGCTTTAAAACAAGGGTATTTTTCTCCTTTTCTACCCAGAAAACTTGCTCGCATGAGCCAGAAATACCCCAAGGCTCTGTTTGCAGACCTCGCCAAGATGGTCCACGACGTGAAGGATGTCTACAAAGAGTGCTGTGAAGGGGACATGGTCGAGTGCGTGGATGACTGGGTAAGCTCACTAGTTCAAACAAATGCTTGAAAAATGTTCAGAGAGATAATAATTTGTGCAGGCATTCACAGTGCAGGGCACTCACACTTGTACTCAACACTGCTGGAAGGTTCCTCAGGCACTGAAAAACTCAGGGTCAGCTCAGCTGTTCCTGGAAGTAGGTTTTGGCCCAGTTCTGGATCTAGCCCTTAAGGATCATGAGGGCAAGGAGTTGTTGCTTGCAGCAAGTGTGTTTGGCTGAGATCAAAACATTTATCAGGGAAGTTATTTGATGCTATTTACTCCCTTTAAATCAATCATAAACAAAGGAAAAGGCAGCAGAGGCAAAAGGGCCACAATTTTTTTTTCCTGTCCTGTCAGGTGCACTGCCATTAATCCAGCTTTCCTGTAGTGCCAATGAATGCTGGAGAACAGATTAACAAATCTGTGCAATAGTGACATGATTTCAGTATATCCTGGCTGACTGAAACTTGGGCACACTTGTTGAACCAGCTGGTGTCCAGTGCTCTGGGGTTTTATCATGTTTTGTCCTCTGCCAGAGCTGGGCATCTGTCAAGACTGACAAGATCCATCAGGTGTCCTTGTGACAGAGCACTCAGTGACTTGCTTTGGTTTTCCAGAGTTTGGATTCTCCGAGTTTCTAAGATCAGGGAGGGAACCATTCACCCTGAGCCTGTGAACGTTGTGTTTAGCACACACAGGACGTGCTCCTCCCTCTTGTATGGAGGCAGCATTTCTTTAGGAAAGTGCTAAGTACATAGGTGACCTGAATGAAAATGGGAGAGTCCAAAACAGAGAGATTGATTAATTAATGTCTTTAAATTATTATTTTATAGCTTGTCTGATACTATGTTTTAATTTTACAGTCAGAGCTCATCAACTCTTTGTGCTCTAAACAAGATGTTTTCTCAAGTAAAATCAAACCCTGCTGCGAGAAGCCAGTTGTGGAACGGACCAGTTGCATCATGGAAGCAGATTTTGATGAAAAGCCTGACAATCTTCCTTCACTGGTTGAAAAATACATTCAAGATAAGGAAGTGTGTAAAAGCTATGAGGCAGGCCACGATGCATTCCTGTCAGAGTAAGTAGTGCCCAAAGCATTCCGAGCTCTTTGTCTGCCTGACTGGATCCCACCTGCAGAGCTGTCCTTGTTACTGTGTTGTGCTTGATGAAAGCAGCCCGTTGTTCAGGAGCTCTAATTCTGTCTGCTCGTGTGCCTTGCAGGTTTGTCTATGAATATTCACGGAGACACCCCGAGCTCGCCACAACAGTGATTCTGAGGGTTGCTAAGGGATATGAAACACTCCTGGATAAGTGCTGCAAGACAGACAACCCTGCTGAGTGCTATGGACACGCTGTAAGTGTAAAGCTTTGTTTGCAGATTACTAGAATGCTTGGTTGGTACTAGCCATGAAAGTACTCAACTGGGGTTGAGAAGCTCCTATGGAAGAGCAGACAGAAAGCTTTGGAAAGTCCAGTCCCAGGGGAAATTAAGCGTTCTGATAGGACATGAAGCAGACCAGGGCCAATGGCAAGAATACAGGGTTTTTCTCAAATCACAGAGTAACATTTCAGACTAGGGTGATTCAACTGCCTGATGCCTCTGTCTCTCTAAAGTGATTCTACTTGTCTTGAAGACAAAAATTGATAGCTGAATTATTCTGTGGGCTCCATGGCCTGCACTGCTTATGGATTGTGGCTGCTCATGGTTTGTGATGGGAATGTGCAGGACCAGCTCGCACAGAGACACCTAAACTTAGGTCTCTTAATCTTCAACTCAGTCACACACAAGACACAACACAAGTTGAGCCCCTGACAACTTTGGCTAAGAGATAGAAAGAGTTCCCCTCATGGCTGATAATCCTATACTTGAAAAATACTAACTTGATCTAAACAGACATAAACCCTCACCACTTAGAAAGTAAGTCCAGCAGATAATTAATATAAATTAAATTTCAAAAATGTGTCTACCTTCTTGAAGGGAATTTCTGTTAGAATTTAAGACCCTCAAGGGAATCAAGTCCTGCCTATGCCATCCTGGCTGTACAGAAGTGACCAACCTTGCAAAATGAGTATTTTGTAGTTAATAAGGTTTAGAGGAGGTATTTGTATGACTTTTACCAACAAGTCCTGCTCTAATGTTACTGATAAACTTGTGCTTGTTTGCAGGAAGAGGAACTGAACAAGCACATCAAGGAAACTCAGGAGCTTGTGAAGACAAACTGTGACCTTTACAATACCCATGGCGAGGAAGACTTCCTTAAAGGGTGAGCATTCCCTGATAAATATTCTGGAGTGTAATCAGCTATGCTGGCAGCTTTGGGCAAATTGATTTGTCTTCAGAGGTTAGCTCTGCTCACATTTGAGGAATGCTCTACTAACAGTCATTTTGATTTGACTTTGTCAGAATTCTGGTCCGCTACACTAAGAAAATGCCCCAGGTATCAACTGACACCTTGCTTGAAATTGGGAAGAAAATGACAGCCGTGGGCACCAAGTGCTGCAGCCTTCCCGAGGAGAAGCGTTTGGCTTGTTCTGAGCGCTACGTGAGTACATGCATTTATTCTTCTCCCTTCTCCTCTCGGGGATTTCAGTTCTCAAAAATACCGAGTTCTGGTGAGCGAGCAAACTCACAGTGATTTTTCATCAACACCCTGCTAAACATCTAACTAGCAGAATTCCAGGTCTGTTCATTTTTAATGGATGCGAGAGCCTCAATAGATGTTTGAAGGTGGCTTGGGAAAATTTTACTTAAACTTTTCTCTCCCTCAGAAAGCAAAAGTAAGTTCATAAAATCATAGAATTGTGAATCACAGAACACGAACCCATCGAATGGCCTGGGTTGGAAGGAACCTTAAAGATCATTGAGTTCTAACCCTCTGCCATGGTCAGGGACATCTTCCACTAGACCAGGTTGCTCAGAGCTCCATGATTGAGTCTGGGGCAGGTTGCATTTGAAAAAGCAAAACAGTTTCTTAAAAACCTCAGACTTACTGGTTGTAGCCCAACACCCAGACTGTTTGCAGATAAGAAACGCCCAACTCCAGGAATATCTATTTATTTTAAATTTTAAACCAATGCCATTTCCCAGCAGGTGTTAGATCCGACGGCTTCCACTCCCAGTGATGCTATTGTGACACAAACATCACCTAGTTGTTCTGTTTCTGGGAAAAGTGTAACTCACCTTTGTCCTTTCCTTTTCAGCTGAGCATCGTGATTGAAAAAATGTGCAAGAAACAGGAGAGCACACCCATCAATGACCAGGTTACACAGTGCTGCAACGAGTTCTACTCTTACAAGAGACCATGTTTCACTGCCATGGGCGTGGATACCAAATATGTGCCTCCCCCATTTGACCCGACGATGTTCAATTTTGATGACAAGCTGTGCAGCGCTCCTCCTGCCGAGCGGGAACAAAGCCAGCTGAAGTAAGTGCCAAGAAACACTTTGTAGGGAAACTTGGGAAGCGTAGCACTTTGAGGGGGTGCAGAAGGAAGCTCCACTAGTGACAGAGAAAAGCAGATGGAACTACGTGTCTGCACTGACCTGGTCAGTGTGTAACATCAGGCAGTTTGGAAGAGGCAAAATAAGGGGTTTTCTTCAAATAAAATCACTCTCTTAACTAGCAAGTTTTAGGTAGGTCCACTGCCAGTGCAAGTCTTAAGGTGTACTTAGATAAGACAACATACAGATCATTTCCTTGAGTTTTTTCCCCCCCTGTAACTGGGTTAACACAAAACAAAGAGATGGTTGTGTAAGACTGGGAGTTTGGAGTCACCGACAGGCACAGGCTCCTCGAGGCATGACCAAAGAAACCCCATAAGTGAGCTGTACCTGGTTAGAATGGGGTCTTTTGAAATGAGGCACCCAACTACAACAGGCAGCATTAACTGTGTCTTGTGGCTTTGCTTCCAGATTGCTCATCAACCTCATCAAGCGCAAGCCCCAGATGACAGAAGATCAAATAAAGGCAATTACTGGGGGTTTCACTGCCATGATGGAAAAGTGCTGCAAGGCAACAGATGTTGACACGTGCCTCGGGGAAGAGGTGAGTCCTACCTTCTTTTTTTTAAAAAAGCCCAAACCTAACCACAGAAAAACCCCAATCCAAAAACACATACGGGAAGCTGGAAACTGTGCACTGGAAAAGTGGTTCTGCAAACTGCTCTGGCCACTTGTCTGCGTGCCCTTACAGTACATGTGCAGAGCATAAGGGTAGTCTAGTCCAATCATCTGCTCAAAGCACATCTAAATCTTAGATTAGATAAAGTTCTTCAGGACCTTGTCAGAAGAGTTGAGTATTTACAAGCCACAGTTGAAAAGTATCCATTTAAATTTAAATATCCATTCAATTTAAACTTGATCTCTGGCATATGTAAACTTCCTTTTGTGCTGCAGATCCTTACAGAACTCTGGGACTACCAGTAAAAAGTGCATGTGGATCAGTTATCAGAAGTGCTTAGCAAATACAGATATATTGGCAGGGGGAGTTCAGCTGATTAGGCCACAGGAAAAGTTTTATATGGAGCCATATTGCACTCCCAGGAAGTATAAATGACAGTTTCCAATAGCACCCTCATTATCATGTAAGGCATAGAACTCTACTACTAATATCTTAAACTGCTTATTGACTGAATCCTCTTTTATTTATATCCAAAGTATTGCATAGGTAAACATATTAGGAAGACTCAGGAAAGAATTATTTTGTCTCTAATCCACTCCAAAAGCTTCTTTTCTACTTTGGCGAAAACGAAAGATACCCAGCATCCAGGAGCAGATAGATTATAGGGTCAGGAGGTACCATTAGAATGATCCTTTGAACCACAATTCAGGCACAAGTTTAAGTTTATAGCAGTTCCTGCTCTTGGTTTCTCTCTCATCACCGTGTGTGTTCCTTTTTCTAGGGTGCAGCCCTAATAGTCCAGAGCAGAGCCACATTAGGAATTGGTGCTTAACCCAAGGTAGGCGACAGCAATAATGCACCTTATCTTTGTCTGTCTGTCTGCCCCTCCCTGCCCACCCGTCCATCCACTTAACTCCTCTGTCCCCAAAAAGCATCCAGCTTCCCTTTCACCACCACCTTTGCTTTCTCTACTGGGTGTTTTACCACCTGCCATTGCACAGGACACAAAAAATTGAAGTACTACCAGTATGCTGCCATTTTACCAAATACTCCTTTTTGTCTCTCCAGTTTAGGTTGCCAGTGGGAAAAACATGAAGAAAAAAATCCCTTCTTTGTAACTTCTCCCACCCCTTACCCTTCCTTCCATCGGTACTGAATGAATATTTCATGACTCTTCTGGTTTTTGTCAAACTCTGTGCTTTTCCAGAAACTTTTCAACTCCTTTACTTTGAAAAAAAATAAAAAAATAAAAGCTTTATAAAACTGCATCTGACCTTGTCTGTTGGTGACTACCATAAGGCAAAGCTCTGCAGTGCTCCCTACACCAAATGGTAGCTCTAAGTAGAATACATGGGCAGGGATTCCATATTCCAGATTTTTGTTTTCTTTATTGCTCTTGGAAAGTTTGTAACAAAGAATATGAAAGGTGGTAAGATATTTAGCCAGACTTTAATACTCTGATTCTACTGCAGGTTCATTTTAGGCTTTACTTCAGCCATTATAATTACATACTTAAGAGAAGGTTCAAAGGTACTGTTTAGTCTAAATAAATTAATTAGCAAAGAGCTCTTATTAAAAAAAGGATTATTATTACATCAGCCACAAATCAAGTATCTCTTCACTTGCAAAGAGTTGCAAACAGCACTGATTTTAAATACTTTTCATGTCTTAACTTGTTTTTAAAAAAACTTCTAAGATTTTCTTCTGAAAAGCCCACCACCTAAATCGTGTCCTTCATTGCAGGAAGCTCCCAAGGGAGACATTTCCTGGTTCTATGCCACCAAAGCAGTGTGATTTTCTAGCACATATTTCTTGTCAGTCCATGAACACAATCCCCCCAAGACTTCAACACTTTAACAGGGACCCTTGCACTGCTAAAAGAGCACTTTGTGTAACAAGGCATTTCACAAGGGCAGGTTTCTTGGCCTTGAAACGCTTTGTGCCTGGAGTTCTTGAACTGGGAGTGCTCTCCAGACCATAGGATTAAATATTTAAGGTACTGGCTTGAAAATTGAACAGAAAGACTCATCAATCTTGTTACAGTTGAAAGGTTTGAACATTCAATCACTCTGAGTCATAGTTACGTGTCAGTTTAGAGAGTTGACGTGACCCCAAGGCATTCACAAACATCAAGATTCCAACTTTTGTGAATTTGAGGAAGAATCATTTGGCAGTTTCAGTTCAGCTTTCCCCCTTAGTTTAAAGGAGCACAAACAGTCCTTATAATGACCATTCTCATATCTAATTAATCCAAAAACGTGACAGTCATTCCCTGCAGCTAAAACCAACCTGCTCTGGGATGGTGAGGCTGTAGTGAAGTGGGACAGGTTAAGCCTGTTGGTGGCAGGGGTTCAGGGAAGATTCTGAGGTACAAAAATCAGCACCAACCCCACAAATCTGTCAAAAACCTTGAGTTTCTCATTAGATTTCCAGCTGCTCCTCACACCATTCCACATCACGATTCTTACATGTGCCCCTTCCCTTCCTGTCACAACTGGTGTGGCTTTTCAGCTGACCAATTCCAAATGCAAAGCAGGTTAAGGATTCCATCCAGCTTTAGTAATTGAAAATGTGTTTAGAATTCATGTGTCTGTCATTTTGTTGGCTCCAGAGAGAGACAGAATTAACAGGGAGATTATTTCCAGAGAAGGAGGAGGGCAGGGTGGAAATCTGAGTAGTGAAACTCACAGGGCAGAACTCTGTCCTCTGTCCTCTGACCAAATTGCACTTTAAACGAAACCTTGACATCCCACACAGAGCAGTCCTCCTGGAACACCTGGCAATTTATTCCCAACACCGGGGCCACGCCAAGCACCCAGCGCACTTCCCACCCACATGCCATTGGCACAAAACTCGTATGTCCTCACAAGCCAGAAACAAATGGGATCGAGAGAAGCACTGCCAGAAAAGCAGTGAGGAAAGTTGTTTCGTTCCCAGCCAAATGACTCCAAGGAGCCAAAGGACAGAGGAATTTGCTGGCAGCAGTACGTGGGTGTGCGTGGCCTGGGCACGCTCCCTCTGGTACTGCCAGGGGTTATCCTGCCTCCTGTGCCCATACATTCACGCACACACGGGGAACGCTCTGCCACTTGGCATCAAACCAAAGGGCCCCACAAAACACCTCAGAGTGACTGAAGACAAGGGAGAAAACACACAGGGATGAGGCTTTTTGTTCCCTGAAGTTAAAAGAAATTGAACCGGATCCTTTTAGCAAGACAAACGATGGTTTGGATTACACCATGTACAGCTTTTCAGCATCCATCTGCCCAGAGGAGGGCTGGGGAACAAGGGAATTCTTTAATACCATGTCAAAAATTGCCTGGTTTTCCTGAAACAAGTCATACTCTGTACTGAGAGTCCATACATTTATAAAGCTTTGTAGAAATAACAAGGTCTGGGCTACACATCTGGTCAGAAACAAGGTTGAGACGTGCACTTTAGACAAAATACATTCACTGAGGAAAGTGATGTGTGACAAACAGAAGTTTCCAAGTGATTCTGGTAGAATTAATCATTGGCAGGGGCTGAAAAGAGTAGTTCTTGCCATCAGACTCCCCAGCACAGCCAAGTAATCACAGAATCATTAGCAGCAACGAAGTGAACAACTTGGATTTCCATCCTATATTGCCTGGAGGCCACATAGTCTTGAAAAGGTTTCCTGAAGAGGCAGGTAATGAGGTTGCACAGCAACATCCCTGCCACACCTTAGGTTTTAAGGCACAGATTCAGCCACTGTCACATTGTCTCAAGCATCTGAAGGGAAAATCTTCCTCTCTTCCATAAGCTCCCAAGGAGACCCTAAAAGCCAAGCAGAAAACCCTGCTGTGCCTCAGTAAGCCTCAAGTGGTAACACTGCAGCCAAAGGAGTGGATTAGGCTGGATCTGACCCAAACTGCCACAGTGTGTGGAAAGTCAATCCCATATATCCAGTAAAACTGAATCTGTCCATGCAGTTTCTGCACTTTGAAGGACAATGGCAACTTAATGATGAGTGAGCTCCCCACTGGATCTCATTCCTAGTGTTGGCCACACCCCTTTCCAGTTAAGCACTGCTTGCATTTCCCTCCTGCAAATGAGTGTACACTGGACAGAACCTGATTGCCATCCCAAGAGTGGCAAGGGTTTTCCAAGGAAAGTGAAAAGCAGTTACCCATCCTGCTGAGCATGGAAAGGGACGATGGAGACATTGAATTTAGAGGGTTTAAATGGGTGCTCCATCCCTGGAAGTGTCCAAGGCCAGGTTGGACAGGGCTTGGAGCAGGCTGGTGGGGTGGTATGAGCAGAAAGGTG
Source organism: Corapipo altera (assembly GCF_003945725.1). Taxonomy (NCBI): domain Eukaryota; kingdom Metazoa; phylum Chordata; class Aves; order Passeriformes; family Pipridae; genus Corapipo; species Corapipo altera. Next base: position 211,961 of record NW_020885098.1, read on the forward strand.
CCTCTGGGTGCCCTGCCCACACTGTGAATGCCTGGTCCCTGGCAGGGCCGTGGGGACACTGGTGCCACAGGTCTGGTGGAGTTCACAGAGGGGGTCTGTCCTTCTGGATGATCAAGCACCGCTGCCACTGCTGGGTACACATACAGTGTTGATTTGGAGTCAGATCCAAAGGTGCTTTACAGCCACAGCTGCCAGTTTGTGTGGCTGCACTGGGCAGACAGAGCCTGCTGTAGTGTCACTGTTCATCTCATGCTGTGTTTGGGAACGTGTTGGTTCCTGCTCACGAGGAGGCTGATACACCAGACTCACTGCCTGAGGTACAAAACACTCTCCAGAGTAATCACCCCAACAACTGTATCAGGTAGAAACACATATTTAGAAATAACAACTGCGATGCCAAGGTTTCATGTTTTAAACCTTCTGTCTCTCCCTCCAGAGTTCTCCTGGGAATGTAGGCCAGCCCAGGCACTGCAGGGATGGTGTTTAATAGCAGCATAAGGACTGACAGTCACTGTTCCCTCCCACGTTTTTCAGGATAGCAACACACACAAACTGAGCTTGTAACGTAGACACTGCCAGGATAATTTGTATATCACATTAACAAGGTTTGACATTAATGCTAATTCTTTATTAGAAGAAATACAACAGGGAGGCTGATTTCATATGCATTTAGCACTGAAAGATTTCCAGCACATGCACTGAGACTTGCACTGCTATCTGACAGCTTTGGCTCTCTTGGTCTCTGCTCAGTCACAGAGGAGGTGCAGCCAACAGTGCTGCTGTCCCCTTCTTCGGCTGCATTGGGGTCCTGGTGAAGAGACCAAGTCTTTGTGTACAGGCACAGACATTTTAGTTTAGTTTGGAGTCTCCCTCCACAGACACTGTAGAGGAGCACGGAAATGGGAGGGCGTGGCTTTGTTGGGGTGTTGGATGAGATTTTAGGGGCCGCCTGTCTCCAGGGATGGGCAGGGAAACAGAGATTTCCTGTGACTGGGAGCAACACAGGGCCTTGGCAAGGCAAGAAAATCACCCCGGCTTCAGGTCACCGTGTGCAATTCCATATCCAGGTTTTCTCACACGACAGCAGGTTCTTGTCAGCCGGTTCCTAATACCCCTAAGCCCCATATCCATCAGCATATCCAAATGCTGCACAGCTGCAGCTGTCAGCAGGAGGGTGGATTTCAGCCTCGAGGTGCCCAGTGGTGAGCGGGCAGGAGGCTGCGGTGTCAGCCCGGCACAGCCCTCGGGACCTTCCCTGGGCCCGTGGCAGGGAAGGGGTAGGTCCCTGCTAACGTGGCCCTGCTTCCAGTTGGGCTCCGGGGCTGAGCCGGGGACAAACATCCAGGTCTCTCGCCGCAGGGAACAGCGGAAGGAAGCCCCGTGTGCCCAGCTGGAATTAGAGCAGGTGCACCCTCCAGGACTGACTGGCTCTGATTTCTCTTCCTGATTTCTCTCCAGGCTCCGGAGGGGCACGCAGCCCCCGGCACGGGCCACGCTGGGCTCGTTCGTGCTGTGCTGGATGGGAGGCTGTGCCCGTCAGACCCACGGGTGCCGGGGACCTTCCCGGAGCCGTGTAGGGGACAGGGACAATCCCTGATGGAGGTAAAAGAGCCCCCTTTTCCCTGAGGCTCTGAGCTTCCCATCTCAGCTGCTGCAGTGCCCCGTGGGCAGCTGGGCTGGGCTGGAGGGGCACTCGTGGTGTCTCCGGCCGGGCCGTGCCCGCGGAGCTCTCACCGCCCTTCCCCGGCCCCAGCAGCGCCCGCCGCGCTGAGGGAACGGGGCCGGGCTGAGCGGGCGGGGCGGGGCCACAGGGACAGGCGGGCTGCGATTGGGCGGAGGCGCTCGAGTGCTGATTGGGCAGCGCTGCCGGCCCGCGGTATAGAAGGGCCGGCGGGGCAGGTGCGGGCGGTTGTGTGTGAGGGCTGAGGGTGCGGCCCCGCTGCTGCCCGGGCTGCGGATGGGAGAGCGCCTTGGCCGCTGGGTTTATGGATCGGGGGAGCCGGGGGGCGTTTAGGGGCGCGTTGTGCTGGGCGGCGGGGGCCGGGTAAGCCCGTTACCTGCCGGGTGAGCATGGAGGGAGCCGTGGCAGGGCTGCGGGGCTGGTGCTCTCTGGGTGTCTCAGGTTTTGCTTTGGAATTCCAAAGCCTTTCCCCGTGCAGGGTTACGAGGCGAAGGCTGGTCTCAGCTTGGTGCTGCGTTAATGCTTTTTGTTTGTTCTGTGTCGGTTTCCAGCCTGGCTCGTGGTTTTCCCTGGTGCTGGGGAGTGGAGGCGAGTTGTGCTTCCTGCTGGGAGAGAGAACGGCCTTGGGAAGCTGCTCCATGACCCACAGCTGTGCCGAGCCCGGGAGTCTGTCCAGGTAAGAGCAAGGCTTATACTCCCAATGAGGAGCTGGGTTTAGCTGTTGGCAGATAGAATATGCCCATGCCTTTAAATGCAAGGACAGGCAGAAGCTGGGAGGGACCCTGAGCAGGTTTGGTGCCTCGACAGCAGTTTGAAAAGACCTTGACTGTGGGAAAAGTGTCCAGGAGAAATGATTGCTTTTTTGCAGGGAGGCAGTTTGCAAGGACAGGGGGCTTGCTGTGCTCTGTAGCAAAAATAGTCCCCTTGGGATGTCCAGGGTGAGGAAATGTTGGCCACGTGTGGGCTGGAGCAAAGGTGTGTGGGTGCCTGTGTGTGACACCCGTGGGTGTGCAGGAAGGGGGTTCTGGTGCCATTGGAGCGGCCAGGGAGCCAAAAAGGACACAGTTGTCTGAAAAAGGTGAAAGCTCTGTTGGTCTCTGTTGACACCTGCACCAGAGGAGGTGCAGATTTTCCCCTTCTTGGTTGCACAAAGCTGCCAGAAAAGGAAGTTTTAGATTCCTACTCACTTTTATGCTAAAGGTTTCCTTGGTCTCTCAGCAGGATGTCGAGTGCCACCGTGTCCCTGAGGTCACCCTTTCTGCTGTTGGGAGAGCACGAGGTGGATGGAGAGGATCCCCAGGCATCTGCAGGCCCAAGGGACTCGTACAGCTGTGATTTTCCTACAGCCCTCGTGAGAGGGACTTTGAGGGTACCATGGGTCATGTGCCAGCTCTCCTGCTGGAGTTTTTGTCTTCTGCTATAATTGAACATAAAGAGTAAAACTAAAGTCAGGTCTGTTCTGGAGTGTTACACTTGTGAAAAGCTCCTTCTCTCTGTTTATTTTCTATTCTGGAAAGCACAGTCTGCGGTTCCTGGGTACTTCCTATTAAATGATTCTCTGAAAATAATTTTGTACTGAAAGGGGAAAGAAGCTGTCTGTTGGAGGTCAGATGTCCCTGATAAAAGCTTTATGTTTTTCACTCAGTAAGCTCTTAAAATATCTTGCAGTGTATAGGAATGCCTGGCTTCTAAAACTCACCAAGTGAGTTTAAGAGACTTCTTTGAAGAGCTGATTTCAGGCAGCAGAATCGGCCCCCAGCAGGGACTCTGTGCCTGCTCTCCCGTGGCTCCAAGGGATCTCTGGGCCTTCACGCCGGCACCGCGATTTTCTCGGGAAGGGCCTCAGATCCCCGGAGCGGTCTGGGACACA